>NC_079874.1:272837-572837 GCF_023065955.2 Ursus arctos
TTTTGTGGCCCAAAGTATGGTCTATCCTGGTGAATGTTCCATATTAGCTAGACAAGAATGTGCATTTTTCTGTAGATGTATGGGACTATTCTGGTAAGTGTCCATTAGATTAACTTGATTTACAGTGCTCTTCAGCTACCCTTAATTTTGCCTGTTTAACCTGTAAGTTATTGACAGAAGCTTGTTGAAATCATCAACTATTACAGTCAATGTGTTTGGTTCTCCTTTCACTTCTCTCAGTGATTGTTCACAACTTTTATGCTTTTTCTGTTAGATCTATACCCTTTATAATCAAGTAATGTCCCTTCTTTAACCCCAATAAGCCTCCTTGTTCTCAAGTCCACTTGCCTTGAATTAATGTAGCAACTTTCTCTTATTTGTGTTAACAGGCATACGCCTCACTATACCTTTATTTTTAAACTGGGTTCTTATATTTAAAATGGGATTCTTATAGTCAACATGTAATTGGGTGTCGTTTTTTAATCCATTCTGACAATCTCTATATTTTACTTGGTGTATTTAGATCATTCACATTTTAAATGATTATTGTTGTAGCTAGACTAATATCTTCCATCTTGCAACTATTTTTTTGGTCTATTGCATTTTATTTGTTCTTTGTTTCTTTTTCTCCCCTCATTTTTTGCCTTCTTTTGTTTTTAATTGAGCATTTAATGTGAATCTGCTTTATCTCTTCTCAGCATATTATTTATACTTAAAAATAGTGATTGTTACAGAGTTTACTTTTTGTGTTTTTAACTAATCTAAACCCACTTTCAAATAGTACTATACTACTAAATATTTACTGTAGGTATCTTATATTTATAAATTTCCCCTCCCATCTCTTGTTATTGTCATTTATTTCACTTATTTATAGACTATAATAATTTATTTCACTTATTTATAGACTATAATCATCTAGTACATTATCATTATTATTACATTAAGCAATCAGTTATCTTTTAGATCAGTTAAGAACAATAAAATATTTTATTATACCTTTATTCCTTCTCTGATGCTCTTTGTTTTATGTAGATCCAAAATCTGGTCTATATCATTTTAGAAAAGCTTATTAAATATTTTTCACACAACATCTGCTCTCTATGATTTTTTTCAGTTATCATTTGCTGAGAAAATATATTTTTCTCCTTCACTTTTGAAATAAAATTTCACTGGGTATAGAATCCTAGGATGGTATATCCCTCCTCCCCCACCCCCAGCATTTATTTATTTATTTATTTATTTATTTTTAAGTTTTTATTTAAATTCTAGTTCATTAATATACAATGTAATATCAGTTTTAGGTGTACAATATAGAGATTCAACACTTCATACAACACCCAGTGCTCATCACAAGTGTACTCCTTTATATTTTACTCCACTCCCTTCTTGCTTATGTAGTTTCTTATGAGAAGTCTGATGTAATTTTTGCCCTTGTTTCTATAAAAATTTTTTTTCAGGCTTCATTTGAGATTTCTCTGGGTTGTTAGAGTTCTCTGAGCTCCTGAACATGTATTTTAGTGTCTGTCATTAATTCTGGAATATTCTTAGTCATCGTTATTTCAAGTGGCCTCCTTATGGCCTTCTTATGCCCCCTGTCTCTTCTCCATCTGGTATTTCAATTACATGAATTAACATTCATGTTACCTTTTAATATCATCCCAGAGTTCTTGGATTTCTCAGGGTTATTTTTTTATTCTTTTATATCATCATGTTTAAGTTGGAAAGTTGCTATTGATTTTTCTTAAAATATGCTGATTCTTTTTGCTGAGTCTACTGATGAACCTATAAAAGGCATTCTTCATTATTGCTTCTGTGACTTTGATACCAACGATTTTTTTCCTTTTTTAAAAACATTTTATTTGTTATTTATTTATTTATTTACTTACTTACTTATTTTAGAGAGAGAGAGAGAGAGAGAAAGCACGCACTAGGGGAGGGGCAGAGGTAGAGAGAGAATCTTAAGCATATCTTAACCGATGTAGGGTTCTATCTCATGACCCTGCAATCATGACCTGAGCTGAAACAAAGAGTCGGATACTTAACCTACTGAGCCATTCAGGCACTCCCAATGATTTCCTTTTGATTATTTTTTTTATAATTTCCATTTCCCTGCTGATATTTCTTCATATCTGATCTTGCATATTTTGTACTTTCTGCATTAGAGTCCTTAGCATGTTAATCATAATTATTTTACATTCCCTGATAATTTCAACATCTGTGTCACATGTGAATATGGCTTTGATACTTGCTTTGTCTCTTCAAACTGTTTGTTCTTGTTTTGGTGTGCTTTGTGATTTTTTGTTGCAAACAGACATGTTACCATGGGTAACTGATACTAAGGCAGACTTCAGTGTGAGAATTTGTGCTGTTATTTCTAGGAGGTAGATTGTGTTTAATTCTTGCTGTGGTTGTCAGTACCAGTGTCTTCAAAGTTCCATCTCTCATCTTGGCTTAGTGCTTTCCTATAAATGACTTCTCAAAGAAAAGTCTAGGGGCTCTTTCTGATGTAATCCACTGTTATGTTAGAGACTTAATGTGGGGATGGGAGCATTGTAGAATCTTTTGATGAAGACTCAGTCTTTAATAGGGCCTTCTCTCAAGCAGTGGACCTCAAACATCTCTCTCTCACTTCCCCCACCCTCTGACTGTACTCCCTGGCTTCACCATTGCTTCATCCAGCTGACTTTGTTTTTTTCTCTTCTTGTATGAGAGAAGAAGGGTAGAGGGCACTGGAGTCAGGAAGAATACCATTTCCAGCTTGAATAAGGCTTCAGAATTCTGCCTTGGTAAAATCATTTCCCCTCGGAGGTAAGAGGAAGTAGGGGTTCTGGGTATGTTTCACAATTATTAATATTTCCTTTCCCCAACCAGTGGATTTTTCACAGATCCTTATCATAAGAACGTTGTAAGAGAAAGAGCTTTGGAGGTGTGAGGGTCCCTAATACAGCAGCCTCCAGGGAATTTCTCATTCAGTTAGTCCATATTCAACCTATAGCAAGTTCTCAAAATGACTGTTTAAGTGTTTCTAGAAGTTTATGACTCCAGGGGATTAACTCCTATAAGCAACTCCAGGTAAGTAACTCTTGAGGTCTGGATCTCTCTGGATATGTGTCTCTCCAGATTTCAGGGTAGTTGTTTGCCCTGTGACCTCAGTTCTATGATGGGTTAAAGTTTATTCAGCTTTTCCTGGTAAGGATGGTAGTGATAACGAGATGAACATTGTTTCTTTTTAATGTTTCCTGTCTTACTGCTCTGCCTTGAATTTTGGCTGGTATCTTCAGATGTTTATAGACTATGATACTTAATCCCACTATTGTCTTTTGAATTCAGTAAAAATACATGTATATTTAAAACAAAAAACAACAAAAAAGAAAATATATATGTATTTTAGTTTTTAAAAGTTTTATTTAGTTTTTGTTTAAATCTTCCTGTTTAATAAACACTGCCTTTTCCTTATGATCTATAGTTATTCTTTTATCCCCTTTAATAGTTTTAAATATCCTTAAATTTAATTATATTGTTCTCCCTTTTCCTTGAGCATACACTCTGAGATGTGAACAGCAGGAGAGTGAGAAAGTGTAGTTCAGAGACTCCGCTCCAGACTGACCTGGTTCAAAATCCTCTTACCAGCACCTGCTAGTGGTGGTGTGATCTTGGGCAAGTTGCTTTGCCCCAAAATACAGTTGTCTCAGTTGTGAAATTGTAATATTAATAATTGAGAATTTTATGGCAATGGAAAGTCTACTTCAGTGTCTAGCATACTTATTTAGACATGTTAATGCTGTTTACTTTCATATCTGCAATCATTGATGTTGTCTAGCTTATCAAGGATGACCCAATTCCCTAAGAAATAGATCCATAGGGCCCTTAGGCCCTTAATCCTTTCTTTAAGTATTCCTCTCAGCCTCAGAGATAGTGCTAATGGAAATGCTGGGATGGATGGTGCTCTTCCCACTGCCCCTGGGCTCTGATCCCCCTCTTGCAACAGTCATGTCCTTGTGTCAGTCCACTGGACTGCATCATTATCAATCTTTCCTCCCTCTTTCACATTTTTAGCTGAACCTGGATGCTGCCCATGGCAGCTGAGTGTTGATTTGCCTGGAATAGGCATTGCCAGTGATGACTGGAGGGAACTCAACTTCTGTGTTTGAGATACATTTCTAGATGCCAAGGGTACAGTAGATAGATGAGGGCCTTATACCCATATGGCTTATGTGCCAATAGGGGAAGTAGAACAGAGACACCTAAACCAGTTCATATACCAGATAACAAGAACCACCACTAAGAAGGTAAAGCTGGGCTATGTGGAGAGAGTGGTGAGTGGAATATTCTTTGGGTGGGTGGGGACAGTGTGAACCTGAGACTTGCAATATCAGACTCCGTTATCTTCTTCCCTTCTCTCCTCCATCCACACTTTCTCACCCTTCTGACCTCATTTTGCTTTGTTGTTTCCCAGGGACCTGCAGCGTAGAGCCCCATGAAGTACTAGTTGTTTTACTTTTATTAAACCTCACAGACTCCAGCTGGATAGAAACTATCATGGCTAAATAAACTATCTTTACCACAATGTTAATGACTAAAAGTTGCAAACGTGTTTCACTATAAGGGAGAATAACTTAAGAGACCCAGATATCAGTTCAAGGGAAAAACCATTATCTAATTCCAGACATTGCAAGGCAGGGTTGGAGAAAGATTTTGGTCATTATTATAGATAGGTAACCTTCCTCTTGCCTTTTCTCAAGAAATAGAAAATGTATGGCGTTTTTATTTGAGTCCAGTGACTAAATGAAAATGTCACTTATTTCCCCACACTTGGCCACATTTTATTCACCTTTATGAAAGGCAAAGGATATTTCTGCCCAGTTCCAGAACAAGATGGTATAGATTAACTTTTTCTGACAGGTGATCTTGTCTGCTCTTCCTTACAAACACAACTAAATCTTGGAAATTATACAATAAACAACAAGATGGCTCTGAAAGCTAAAGAGAAGAAGGTAAAAGTCTAGGGACTTTAGGGCTTGAGTATAATAGTGCTGTGAGTTACCAGTGCTTCCTTTTTATCTCCCACATACTCTTGAAGCTAGGCATCATGGAGGCCTGAAACTCAATATCCTCCCTTAGCCTCAAGAAAAGACAAATGAAAAGTCTGCTCTCTCTGTCCATAAGATTGGGGAAGGAGTAGCCCAACCAGAACCAAGTGTGGAATCCCATTACTGCTTCACAAGGGGAGCTCCAGTGGGTGGTCATATCTGCCTTGCTCATTTCCCTTCATTCCATAACTAAGGCCCAAGGGCCCAATCCATACCAACATCAGCAAAGCTCTGGTTATCCCAGCCCACACCACACAACCAGTTCACTGGCAGGAGGACCAATCTACCCACAGTGACAGCAGGAAGAAAGCCTTGCACTCAGGGGCATAAGGAAACCCATGCCCAGTGGCTTCTGACCTTCCTTTTCCCCAGATTGTCATAGTGACAGTAGGTTGCCCAGGAACATGCCTTCCACCACTGCAGATGGCGTTGCAGGGAATGGGAGGAGAACCAGCAGCTGTTGAAGAATGAAGCAGAGAGGAAAAAACTGGACAACTATCTACTAAAATAGAAGATTTAAATAGGATCAAAAGTCTTTTAATATAATAAACAAAATATATAGAATGCAATAAAAAATTACATGTCATAGAAAGAACTGGGAAACCACAAGTGGAATGAGAAAAGATAACCAAATCAAATATTGCCAATCTTAGAAAGAATCAGATGTTGAAATTATCTGGCAGGGATTTTAAAGATGCCATCATAAATATGCTTGAACAATCAATTAAAATGTCTTAAAACAGAAAAACCCAGAAAATATATAGATTTTATTAAAAAGAACCAAATGGAAATTATGAAAGTGAAAATAAAATAACTAAAAAAAAAATATGCTGGATGGAAAATACCACAGTCAAGGTAAAGACAAAAGAAACAGCAAGCTTGAAGATAGGTCAGTAATATTCATTCAATTTCAACAACAGAGAGAAAATCAACCAAGAAAAATTAAGTAGAGCCTCAATAACATGTGGAATAATTTAATAATAATAATAGTATCTAATATTTGTATCATCAGAGTTGCAGAAAGGGTACAAATTCATGGCTGAAAAGTATTTATTAAATAATAATTTAAAAGAATCTCCAAATATGGCATCAGGCATAAACCTACAGATCTAAGTTGCTGAGAGAATTCAAAATAAGATAAACTCAAAAAACTTAATGCCATGATACATCATATTTAAACTTCTGCAAACTGAAGACAAAGAAAAATATTCTAAAAGCAATGCTTTTCTTATAGGTGAAAACAATTTGAATGATAGAAAATTTCTCATCTTAAACCATGGAGGTCAGAGGAAGTGATATAACATTTTTCAAGTGCTTAAAAGAAAGAACAATCACTCTTGACTCCTATACCAATGAAAACACCCTTTAGGAATGAAGAGAAATGAGGATATTCTCAGATGAAGAAAAGCTAAGAGAACTTGTTGAGAGCTGAGATCCTTAAAGATGGACTGAAGGAAGAGTTCCCAAAAAAGCAGCAGCCTGGAAAATTCACGAAGGAAAAGATGAATAATTAAATGTGTAAAAGTAGAAGTAAACATAATAGTCTTTCTCCTTACGAGCTTTTTTTAATAATATAAGTTTGAGGCGAAAATTGAGACATCATCTGATGGAATACTCAATGAACAGAAAAGACTTAAGGTAATTATATTTAACGAGTGGTGAGATAAAGGAGCCTAATGTAAGCAAAGTTTCTACACTTCATACAAAGTGGTAAAATGTGAACACCAGTAGGCTGTGATATTTTACATTTGTATATGGTAATATCTAAAGCAAACATTAAAAGCTATACAAAGCACTGTGCTCAAAATCATTGCAAATAACTCAAAATAAATTCTCAAAATGTTCAAGTAACAGAAGCAAGAAAAAAAAAAAAAAAACCCCAGAGGTATGAGCAACAGAAGGATTAAACAAAATAATAAAATAGCAAAATAAAATAAAATAAAAAAGTCTAAATATCAATAATTACTTCAAATATAAATGATCTAAAAACAATTTAAAGAGATTGGATTAAAAAAAACAGGACTCAACTATACACTGTATATGAGAAATTTAAGACTTAACACCAATGCCTTAGATAGTTTGAAAGCAAAAGAATGGAAAAAATATATAATGCAAATATTAATAAAAAATAACGGATGTGGCTGTACTTATATCAAATAAGATTTAAGATAAAAAAAAATGTTCCTAGTGAGAAAGATGGACATTGCATCATAATAAAACTGACCAATCCACCAATAATATATAATAATGCTAAATGCATATGCACCAATGTCAGGAGACATAAATCCACGTCCATAGATGAGTACTTCAATACTGCACTGTCAGAAATTGTAGAACTTCCAGGGGTGCCTGGATGGCTCAGTTGTTCAAGCGTCTGCCTTGGCTCAGGTCATGATCCCAGGATCCTGGGATTGAGCCCCGCATTAGGCTCGCTGTTCAGTGGGAAGCCTGCTTCTCCTTCTCCTGCTTCCCATGGTTGTGCTTGCTTTCTTTCTTTCTCTCTTTCTCTCTCTGTCAAATAAATAAAATCATTTAAAAAAGAGGGAAAATTGTAGAACTTCTAGAGAGAACACCAACAAGTACAGAAGGACTGAATGAACAACACTGAATCATCAAGACTGATCAACATTTGGAGAGCCACAAAACAGCTATATAAGTTTCTGTTTCAAGATTAGAAGAAGAGAAAAAAAAGATGGCCAGGAGTAGGGGACTTTTTTCAGCTGGTCCCCCAAATCGAGCTGGATATCTACCAGATCATCCTGAACACCCATGAAATCAGCCTGAGAGGTAGGTAGATACATCTGGATCTCTACAAATGAACATCTCTGGTGTGAGTATTAAGGTATGAAGCGGGGAACCATAAATCTATGCACAGATATTGGAAGATAAACGAAATGGAGAGGGAGCTGCCATGCTCAGGTGCTGGGAAGCAGTAGCCACCTGCACTGGGGAGTAGGCCGGATGTGCAGACTGGTACCAGTGAGAAAGCAGACTGAGACTGGGAGCCCAGGATCACATGTGCGACCAGACTGAAAACCAAAGTTCCAGAGTGTGCACTCTATGAAACAGGGAGCTCAGGAGCGAGCGTGGGAACTGGGGGCGGCTGGCAGTGTTAGAAGCACAAAGGATAGAGTTGTGCTGGCCCTGGGAGTGAGGACTGGGAGAGTGGCTGTGGGGCACACAACCCTGGATGCTATGGGGTTTTTAGCAGCACTGACAGAAACAGAATTAAAGTGGCCAGGAGAGCTCAGTGGAGAGCAATCTGCAATCTTTCTGCTCTGAGACAGAGGCTAGGATACAGCCACTGCAGCTCTGACTCTCAGAAGAGGCATAGAAAACCACCAGGGAAAGCCGCCAAAGAACAAAAGCCTGGAAATACGGGTTTGCCTTGTGCCCATCCCCACCGCTTCTCACAGGGGATGGGGCAACTCCACGCAAACAGGGTTTCTTGAGTATCAGCATGGCAGGCCTCTCCCCCAGAAGGCAGGCTGAAAAATCAAAAAGCCTACATCCCTAAGGTCCCTATAAAACAAGTGCATTTTGCCTGGGTCCTGGTCAATAATTTGGGCTCTGTACATCCCCACGACCTCTCGTCATCAGAATGATAAGGGAGAGGAAACCCAACAAAGAAAAGAAACAGAGACTGTGGCCTTTGCCACAGAACTAATGGATATGGATATAACCAAATTGTCAAAAATGGAGTTCAGAGTAACAATGGTAAAGATGATGTGCAGGCTTGAAAAAAAATATTAATGAATATATTAAAAAGAATATATAATCTCTAAGGGCAGAAAGGAGAACGAAACTGGCAGAAATTAAAAATGCTATGAATCAAATGAAGTCTAAACTGGATACTCTGACAGCCAGGGTAAATGAGGCAGAAGAATGAATTAGTGAATTGGAAGATGGGATGATAGAAAAGAAGGAAAAAATGGGAATTTGGCTCAAAAAAATCCAATCTCAAGAATGTAGATTATGGGAGATTACGGATTCAATGAAACGTTCCAATGTCAGAATCATCATCATCCCCGAGGGGGTGGAGAAAGAGAGAGGTCTAGAAGAGATATTTGAACAAATTGTAGCTGAGAACTTCCCTAATCTGGCAAAGGAAACAAGCATTTGTGTCCAAGAGGCAGAGAGGACCCCTCACAAGATCAATGAGAACAGACCAACACCACATTACATAATAGTACATTTTTCAAATCTTAGATCCAAAGATACAATCTTGAAAGTGGCCAGGTGGAAGAGAGAATCCTCACCTACAGAGGGAGGAATATCAGAATACTGTCAGACCTATCTACAGAGACCTGGCAAGCCAGAAAAAGCTGGCAAGACATATTCAGAGCACTAAGGGAGAAGAACATGCAGCCAAGGATCCTTTATCCAGCAAGGCTCTCATTCAGAATTGATGGAGAGACAGACCTTCCAAGACCGGCAGAAACTGAAAGAATATGTTACTACCAAGCCAGCCCTACAAGAAATATTAAGGGGGTTCTATAAAAGTAAAAAGACACCAAGAGTGATACAGAAAAGAAATTTACAATCTATAAAAACAAAGACTTCACAGGGAACATGACATCATTAAAATCATATCTCTCAATGTGAATGGCCTAAATGCTCCCATAATGCCACAGGGTTGCAGATTGGATAAAAAGACATGACCCATCCATATGCTGTCTACAAGAGACTCATTTTGAACCTAAAGATACATCCAAACTGAAAGTGAAGGGATGGGAAACCATTTTTCATGCCAAGGGACCTCAAAAGAAAGCTGGGGTAGCAATTCTCATACCAGACAGATTAGATTTTAAACTAAAGACTGTGGTTAGAGATACAGAAGGACACTATATTATTCTTAAAGGATGTATCCAACAAGTGGATATGACAATTATAAATACCTATGCCCCCAATAGGGGAGCAGCTAGATACATAAACCAACTCTTAACCAGAATAAAGAAACATATAGATAATAATACGTTAATAGTAGGGGAACTCAGTGCTCCGCTCTCAGCAATAGACAGATCACCTAAACAGAAAATCAACAAAGAAACAAGAGCTTTGAATAACATACTGGACCAGATGGACCTCATAGATATATAAAAACACTACACCCCAGAACAACAGAATACTCACTCTTTTCGAATGCACATGGAACTTTCTCCAGAATAGACCATATACTCAGTTACAAAACAGGTCTCAACTGATACCAAAAGACTGAGCTTATTCCCTGCATATTCTCAGACCACAATGCATTGAAACTGGAACCCAATCAGAAGGAAAAATTTGGAAGAAACTCAAACACTTGGAAACTAAGAGACATCCTGCTTAAGAATGATTGGGTAAACCAGGGAATTAAAGAAGAGTTTAGCAATTTATGGAAACCAATGAGAATGAAAACACATTGGTTCAAAACCTATGCGACACTGCAAAGGGAATCCTAAGGGGGAAATACATAGCCGTCCAAGCCTCACTCAAAAGAATAGAAAAATCTAAAGGGCAGTTTTTATATTTTCAATTCAAGAAGCTGGAGCTGGAACAGAAGAATAGGCCTAACCCATGCATGAGAAGGCAGTTGATTAATATTAGAGAAGAGATCAATGAATTAGAAACCAGCACAGTAGAGCAGATCAACAAAACTAGAAGCTGGTTCTTTGAAAGAATAAATTATATTGATAAGCCACCGGCCAGACTTATTCAAAATAATAAAGGACCCAGATTAATAAAATTATGAATGAAAGGGGAGAGATCACGACCAACACCAAGGAAATAGGAAGAATCATTAGAAACTATTATCAACAAATATATGCCAATACATTAAACTACCTGAAAGAAATGGATGCCTTCCTGGAAACCTATAAACTACCAAGTCTGAAACAGGAAGAAATTGATTATTTAAACACACCGATTAATTATGAAGAGATTGAAGCGGTGATCAAAACACTCCCGCAAAACAAGATTCCAGGGCCTGATGGATTCCCCAGGGACTTCTACCAAACATTCAAAGAAGAAATAATACCTATTTTCCCGAAGCTGTTTCAAAAAATAGAAACTACCAAACTCATTCTATGAGGCCAGTATTACCTTGATACCAAAACCAGCAAAGACCCCATCAAAAAGGAGAATTACAGACTGAAATCCCTGATGAATATGGATGCCAAAATTCTCAACAAGATCCTACCTAATAGGATCCAACAGTAAAATAAAAGGATTATCCATCATGATCAAGTGGGATTCATCCCTGGGATGCAAGCGTGGTTCAACATTCACAAATTGATCAGTGTGATAGATAATATCAACAAGAAAAGAGTCAAGAATGATATGACCCTCTCAACCGATGCAGAAAAAGCATTTGACAAAATACAGCATCCTTTTCTGATTAAAACCCTTCAGACTGTAGGGATAGAGGGTACATTCCTCAATCTCATAAGAACCATCTATGAAAAGCCTAAAGCAAATGTCATTCTCAATGGGGAAAAGCTGGAAGCCTTTCCTTTAAGATCAGGAACACGACAAAGATGCCCACTCTTGCCATTATTGTTCAACATAGTGCTAGACGTCCTAGCAACAGCAATCAGACAACAAAATGAATAAAAGTTACGCAATTTGGCAAAGAAGAAGTTAAACTGTCTCTCTTCACAGATGACATGATACTCTGTATGGAAAACCCAAAAGACTCCACCCCAAATTACTAGAACTCATAGAACAATTCAGTACTGTGGTGGGATACAAAATCAATGCTCAGAAATCAGTTGCATTTCTGTACACGAACAATGAGACTGAAGAAAGAGAAATTAGGGTATCCATTCCATTTACAGTAGCACCAAAAATCATACGATATCTCAGAATTAACTTAACCAGAGACGTACGGGATCTATATTCTAGAAACTACAGATCATTCTTGAAAGACATTGAAGAAGACACAAAAAGATGGAAGAACATTCCATGCTCATGTATTGGAAGAATCAACATAGTTAAGATGCCTATGCTACCCAGAGCAACATACATTTTCAACACCATCCCGATCAAATGACCAATGACATTTTTCAAAGAACTGGAACAAACAGCCCTTAAATTCATGTGGAACCAGAAAAGGCCCCGAATCACCAAGGAAATGTTGAACAGGAAAAACAAAGCTGGGGGCATCACGTTGCCAGATTTCAAGCTATACTACAAAGCTGTGATCACAAAGACAGCATGGTACTGGCACAAAAACAGACACATAGACCAATGGAACAGAATAGAGACTCCAGAAATGGACCCTTGGCTCTGTGGTCAACTAATCTTTGACAAAACAGGAAAAAACATCCAGTGGAAAAAAGTCTCTTCAATAAATGGTGCTGGGAAAATTGGACAGCTACATGCAAAAGAATGAAACTTGACCATTCTCTCACACCATACACAAAGATAAACTCCAAATGGGTGAAAGACCTCGATGTGAGACAGGAATCCATCAAAATCTTAAAGGAGAACATAGGCTGCAACCTCTTTGACATCGGCCACAGCAACTTTTTTCATGACACATCTCCAAAGGCAAGAGAAACAAAAGAAAAAATGAACTTGTGGGTCTTCATCAAGATAAAAAGCTTCTGCACAGCCCAGGAAACAGTAAAAAAAACTAAGAGGCAGCCCACAGAATGGGAGAAGATATTTGAAAATGACACTAAAGATAAAAGACTGGTATCCAAGATCTACAAGGAACTTCTCAAACTCAATACACAAGAAACAAATAACCAAATAAAAAATGGGCAGAAGATATGAACAGACAATTTTTGGGGAAATATTTTTTAAATCCAGTTTGTCCCTGAACTCACAGCTCAAAGAAGGCATCCCAAGAGAGCAGCAGGTATGAATAGACCCATGAGCTGGCAGTCCTCTGTCCTCACACGTCCCACCTTAGCCACCTCTTACTCTGTCTCCAGGTGTCTGAATCATCTGCAATGGGTAGATAACTGAGAACACAGAGGAAAAAAAATCAAGAATGTTTGCCACGGGGAAACCATAAAAGAGTTAACTTCAGAACTCATTGAGAATTATTATGACAACTCACAGGGCAGGTGATTCTAGCTCTATTTTATAACTGAAAAGACTGATTTTTGGAAACACTAAGGTCACATAGACAATAAAGGTCACACAGCAAAGTTGGGGCAGAGCTTGTCCACTCTGAAGTTCTTTTTTTCCCCATAATGCTTCAGTGAGCCCATTATGGAACTTTACCTGTGTTCTGTAAGGCAAAGCTGGACATGTGGTCCTGAGATGTGTGAGTGGATGACATGTTTTCATTACACTCGTAACATATGCAAACACTTTCTATTAAGTAAAGACAAAGAAGGATTTCTTTAGTCTATATAACAGAAAGTAAATTTGCTCAACTTGTAGACTAAAGGATAAAAGATGGCACCATGCTTCTTAAAAGCAGGTACAGATGAGCAGAATGATATGGAATATAAAGGATAAATCCTTGGAAGCACAGTGACGTCCAATGATTAGATGCACACAGATCTTTGCATCTTACATGAGAAGAGCACACAGAAGTCCAGTATATTGTCACCAAATTAGGATCATCAAAGCCACCCAATGTTCACAATGTCAAGAAGCATAATGCTGCAGAACACATACGTCCTTTCAGCTTCCTTCTAACTCTGTGTTGGGAATGTGTGCCTCCTGCTGCACGTCTGACCCAGCTCTCACTAGAGTGAGAGGCACATGGTGGATTTAATATTAGGGTGAACTGGTGGTTAGGGTTCTCCTCTGCTCTGGCTCCAACTTCCTGCTAGCCACCTGACATCATTGCCCTCTTTATGATACTTCTTCTCTTCTGGGACATGAAGCTTTGCACCATTTCCTTAGATATAATTATTTTTTTGGTGATATAAATTGTTGCTAATTACCATAACATAATTGCTATTTTGGGGGCACCTGGGTGGCTCAGTCGGTTAAGTATCTGCCTTCAGCTCAGGTCATGATCCCTGGGTCTGGGGATAGAGTCCCACACTGGGCTTCCTCCTCAGCAGGGAGTCTGCTTTTCCCTCTGCCCCACCCCTGTGCATAGTTGCTCACTCTCTCTCAAAAATAAAAAAAAATAAAATCTTTAAAAACATTGCTATTTTTGCTTACGAGAGGCATAACTCTTATCCTTCCGCTTTGTATTAGTCAGCTCGGGCTGCTATAAAAAACAGAAATTTGTTTGTTAGTTCTGTAGGCTGGTAAGTCCAAGAAGAAGATGTTGACAGCTTCCAGTGAGGCCTCTATTCTTGGCTTGCAGCTGGCTTCTTTTTCACTGTATCATCAAGTGGTAGAGAGAAACAGAACAGGTTCTCTGGTGTCTCCTCTTATAAAGAAACTAAGGCTCCACCCTTATGACCTCATCTAATCTTAATTTTTTCTTAGGGTCCTATGCCTAAATACAGCCATACTGGGGGTTATGGCTTCATCAAATGAATTTTGGGGGTCATACAAATATTTAGTCCATAACACACTATTTAAAAAATATTTTTTATTATATTATGTTAGTCACCATACAGTACATCCCTGTTTTTTTTTTTTTTAAGATTTTATTTATTTATTTGACAGAGAGATAGCCAGTGAGAGAGGGAACACAGCAGGGGGAGTGGGAGAGGAAGAAGCAGGCTCCCAGCGGAGGAGCCCAATGTGGGACTCCATCCCGCAACGCCGGGATCACGCCCTGAGCCGAACGCAGACGCTTAACGACTGCCCTACCCAGGCGCCCCCCCATCCCTGGTTTTTGATGTAAAGTTCGATGATTCATTAGTTGTGTATAACACCCAGCGAACCATGCGATGACACACTTTGGAGCACAGAGTCAGGAGCTCCATGGTTTGGTTTGAATTCCATCTCTTCCTCTTAAAGCTGGTGACCTTGGGCAAATCACTTAATTTTTGTAACCCTCAGTTTCTTATACTTGAGATGAGGATACTAGTAGTCCTACTTCTAGGATTGTTATGAGGAATAAGCTATTTAATTTATGCATAGTGTTTAGAATGGACCTGGCATATATGTTAGCTATTAGTATTATTCTTTATAATTGCATGTTATAAAATGCTATAAAATTATTAATGTGGGATTTATTCATCTACTATGGAACATTAATTAATAATACATATTAACTAAGAGAAATAGTTTGGGGGCAATTATGATGACAATTAACAGTTGGTGAGGGTGCTGTGTGCTGACATCCTGGTGCTGCATCCTTAGTCATGATCCCACTTAATCTGCACAGCTTCTTAGATCCTATTCTTAGCTTTGTCTGACAGATGTGACAGCTGCAGTTAGAGTGGGCCAAGTGATTCCTTCAGCTGAAAAGGGAAAGATTTCTGATAAAATTCCCCTAAACCCATGCTTTTTGCTATGTCACTATGTTGTAATACAGTATAAGATTTGTTTTTTGTACAAAAAAGCTAATTTCAGTTCTTCCTGGTGAAAATTATGTCTGGTTTGTACCTACCCCTAGTCCCTAGTGTACTGTGTGGACATGCTCAGGTCAGGTACATTGTGGAGAGATCAGTGGAACCACAGAGTTACAAAGTGCCAAAGGCTCCAGAGAGTGAACTCCCTGTGGGTGTGAAGACATAGGAGGCTATGTGGGGAGGGTCACTCTGACTGAGCCACAAAGAATATTTTGACCAGGATTGCTGAAGGGAGGCATTTGGAGGAAGCACTAGAACAGATGCTTTAGATGCATTATATGTTCTTTCTGTAGTACTTAATTCACTTAACATATGTTTTTAGTGCATCAGCCACATGCCAGGTAGTGTGCTAGATGTTGACAGTAAAACACAGACATGAGAAGATAGTCCACACAACTTTAGGAAGGGATAGTCCAGGGGGGAAGTAAACAGGTGGGCGTGATTAAAATATAAGGTGGGTGTAAATTGGGCCTGCCCCCAGGGCAGCCTGGAGGTGCCCACAGGCTTTAGACTTTTTGCCGAGCTGATTCTAGAGGGGGTAATGGGAGAGAGATGAGGAGGGACACAGGATGGGTACTTTCCAGGAAAGGATAACTGAACTGAGGCTAGAGGTGGTTCACTGCTGAGCACATGGGGAAATCCCAGGGACTTTTGTGAGTATTTATTGTCTAGAGAATAAGAAGACCAGGACTGTGACCAGAGATGGGAGAGGTGCAGTACACCTGCATCTGTTTTTCAGCTTTGGTGGCTGAGAAGTGGCACCTGTCTCAAGAGCAGGAACACCAGGAAGGCCATCCGGGTGAAGCTACCAAAAATCAACTTCAGACACGTTGTAGTTAGGTTTGTTAGGCATTTGAAAAGTTGAGATTGTAGAAATTATTTCAACTCAGAACTGTTTAGGCTTGTGTCCATTTCTTCGGGCTGCTGATAACCCTGTGGGTTTGGTATTGCATGGTGGACACTGACAGCTTAGCTCCTACCCTATGCAACTAGCTTCCACAAAAGTGGACATTTTAGGACATAGCCTGTCCCATGCTGCCCCACCTCCACCTGCCTCCACACCCTGCCTGCTGTAGCCAGTTGCTCTAAACACAAGGACCTGACCACAAATCCCTGTCTTGGCAGTTTGGACTTGAGAACCTGAAAGCCAGATCAATCCTCCCCTGAAGTGGAAACTGTGAGATATAACCTGGTGTTGTTAGCAGCTCTGTTTTTATATGTTTGGCCACGTGGAGAAAGGTGATCTCAAGTAAATGAAAATTAGGATGACAGCCACAGACAGCAAAGAGGAGAGGCAGAACTGGAACATAACAGTTTGTCCTAAGCTGAGACCTTAGGCTTGTCATCTCCCAGTGGAAAGCCCTCCCTGCTCTTTTTATGGCTTCCTTTTTGATACTTCTTGGATTTTGTGAGCCAATTCCTCCCCTTTTCAGCTGAAGTTAATTAATGTGCCTTCTTTGTCTACTTATATATTATGTTCACAAATACGTATTGAATTCCTGGTTGTATAGGCTCATAGGTGGTAAGTAGCTTGCCCAGGATCAAAGATAACATGGAAGAGACCAGATTCCAATTCAGATCAATCTGATCATATATTCACCAGCTTTGTTGTCACAGCTGTTGTAGCAGCCTACACATCTCCATGATTAATATCATAAAGTTGCTTTCTCACTCATGCAAAGTCCGATATGGGTGCTCCTAGACAGATAGCCCCTGCTCCTGGCTGCCTCCTCTGAGGACTCACCATTTTATGATTTCTCTTGGCACCATCCAGCTGCTGGATGAGGAAGGCAGGATAGGACAGAGAATCTTTCACTCAATACTTAACAACTGCAGCCTGAGAATAATTCATAGGATTTCCACTGGCATTGCATTAGTAAGAACTAGTGATATGATCATACCTCAATGAAGACAGTTGGGAGGTCAGAGCTTGGCCAAGCAAACCTAGCCTTGCCTTTGGGGGGGTGGTGGTGGTGGTGAGCAATGATCCTTGGAATCGTTCCTGTCCCTGCCACAGATTCCAAGGCCCAGACCCTCTTGACTCCACCAAGGATCAAAAGAAAAATATAGGGGCGGTGGTACAAGTCTGAGTGACATCTGGTCATCATGTAGAAAGGAAAAAGCTGAACCCTATTACACTATAAGCATCTGGCCATAGACAAAGATGCTCTTTTCCATACACATGATCTTGGTTTTCATGGAGGACTAGTTGACAAGAATGTGGGGGCCACTGCACACCTTTGAGCACAGCCTAATTCCATGCTTTTTCCCTGTTGAAGTGAGTCAGAAAAGAAGCAATGAGAAGCAAATATTGGAAGAAACCAGTTACATGAACTCATAGAGCCCCTGCTCTATACAATGAAATATAAATTCTGCTCCGAAACCTGAGAGTGAGAATAAGAGGTCAGGGGTTGTTCTTTAATCTTCTGGCTTGTTGGCTCCTGTGATATCACCATAATGAAGCATGACTTTTTTTTTTTTTTTCCAATTTGAAACCTGCTTTATCTCATTTGTGGGACCTTAGAAGTGCTGTAGGAGCTCAGGGGAGTCATTGTAGGTATGACAGCAGCACAGGCTCTGCTATAAGCCTTCCAAGGTGGGATTAAATGGACTGACATAACCTTCAGAGAAGTCTTCCAAGACCTGGCACCTGCCCCCATCACACCCACTCACACATGTGAGTCCACATGTGAGCACTCTGCTGTCTGCTTTGGACCTCTGTAGATAGAACATCCTTGGCTCCTCGTGTCATAAAGATGCACCATAATATATGTGAAACTGAAATTAGTTTGCAAGGGCTTCTTTGAAAAGCTCATTTACTTTTTCATGCACAGAAGAATGGAGTGAATCCTGCTCTGATGATCTCTGAACAGTTCCTTTACCCTGAAACAACATTAAAGTCACTACTTTCTGAGAATCTTGGAGTCTGTTTACAATATAATTAGCATGATAATCAAAAGCAGTTAATGAAACATAAAAAACAATTATCTGTGGCTTTAAACTGTTTGTCATTACATAATAAAACTATAGAAACAATGACAAATCCTGTTTTTCTAGTGAATTCTCAGGGACACTATCTTTTCTGAGGCTTTGAAGTAAGAAAAAAAATAATCAATTAATCTCTGTCTGAAACCTTAGCTTATACAACATCTGTTGATGGTGCAAAGCCAAGACTGCTATTATAAGGTTTCCACTAAAGCAAAGGCATTTTTCATGCTATTCCCAAGGAAGAAAGGTTGATTTATTTATTTCCGGGGTAAAGATCTATAAAATATATATATATATATATATATATATATATATATATATATATATATATATATATATATATATTTTTTTTTTTTTTTCTTTCTGCCAGAGTTTAGCTTCTGAAGTGTTGTTCATAAAAATAACTGGCAGCATCCAGTTGAGAGGTGGTGGGGGTCTGTCTCTAGTGTCTCTGCAAGTGCTGGCTCTGGAGTGTGGACCAGGAAGGCATGACAGGTACGGGTGAGTAGCCAAAGCCTCTGCTGGTCCAGAGCTTCCATCATGGTGGGGCTAACAGGGTGGGTGAGCATATCTAGAACTACTCCTGCACAGGGTCATGAAGGGGCATGCAGGCTAATAAGGTAGGATGAGTGCACATGGCACTCACTCAGCTCTATGAAAAAAGGTAATGGCACCCATTTTTAAGCCTTGCTGTATGCTTCTCTCTGGAGAAAGTAGAATTGCTTTCAATTTTCAGATGAGAAGATACCCTCAGAGTGGTGAAGTGGGTTGCTAATGTAAAGTAAGATACTGACTGTACATACCATGCTCTTTCCACTGCACCAAGTACCCTCTGGAATGTGATCTGAGAATGCTGTTCTCCAAGATCGTTACCTTCTGGAGAACAGAGGCTGTCAACAATTCACCTCCATAGACAGCATTCATACCAAGAAAAATGTAACTCAAAAGTCTCTCTTTCACATGTGAGCCATCAAAGGATGGCAGTCACCATTTCCTAGTTTTAATTTTGATTTATCTACATTATTCCCCCCTTTTTGGATTAACTGTTCTAGTGTCCCCAAGCTCATCCCTTTTTAATACTATAGATGGAAGCCTCACTTGTAGTCAAGTTCATCATTCTACTGGCCATTTTCTGCTTTCCCACCTATAATGCAACATCCATGCTACTCTAAGAATATCATAATTACATCAACACCAATCACTTATTACTGAGCACTGGTTTTGTAAATGGAAGTGTTGGAGATAGGTAATCCAGATTTCCTGCTGTTCCTTCCACCAAAAAGATTGCCTACCTTATACCAGCACATCCAGCTTCACTGCATTAACACAACTCAGAGCTTGCATTTGCATTAATTTTAATTTACAAATTTAAACATACTATCTATATTCAACCATGGTAAACCAGAGATGGCTTTCCTTCCCTCACCCTGGAAAATAAAAACAAAATAAAATAGAAATTTCAATGATATTAGAAAGTACATTTTACGTGTATAAAGACAAATGGTTTTATTTTAAACTATTATCCTTAAGAAACTGGATGCATTGGAGAACTACATGCAAAAGAGTGAAATTGCACCACTTTATTGTGCCATATACAAAAATAAACTCAATGTGAAGTAAGGAATTTCATGTAAAACTAGAATCCATAAAATCCCTGGAAGAAAACAGAGGCAGTAGACTCTTGGACATGTTTT
The DNA here is from genome assembly GCF_023065955.2 of Ursus arctos. NCBI lineage: Eukaryota > Metazoa > Chordata > Mammalia > Carnivora > Ursidae > Ursus > Ursus arctos. Next base: position 293,034 of record NC_079874.1, read on the forward strand.
AGCAGTATTATTATGGATCTGTCGTCTCAGGTAAGGGCAACAAACGCACACTAAAACAAAACAAAACAAAACAAATGGGACTACATCAAACTAAAAACTTTTGCACAGCAAAGGAAACCATCAACAAAATGAAAAGGACCCCTACTGAATGAGACAGGAGATTTGCAAAAGATATATCCAATAAGTGGTTATTATTCAAAATATATAAAGAACTCACACAACTGAATATAAAAAAAATCTAATTAAAAATGGGCAGAGGACCTGAATAGGTATTTCTTCAAAGAGGGCCAACATACATGTGAGAAGATGTACAATATCATTACTCATCAGTGGAGTTTCCCCAGAAAATTAAAAAATGGAACTACTGTATGATTCAGCAATTTCACCTCTGGGTATTCAACCAAATAAAATAAGAACACTAATTCAAAGTGATAAATACATACCTACATTCATTGCACCAGCATTTACAACAGTCAAGATATGAAAGCAGCTTAAGTGTCAATTCATAGATAAATGGATAAAGAAAATGCGGTATACATACACTGGAGTATTATTTGGCTATTAAAAGGATGAGTTCTTGCCATTTGTGATGAGATGGTTGGACCTAGAGGGTAGTATGCCAAATGAAATAAGTCAAAGAAAGACAAATACCATGTGATTTCACTGATATGTGTAATCTAAAAACAACAAAGTAAGCAAACAAAACAAAACAAAAAAAGACTCATAGATACAGAGAATAATCTGGTGGCTACCAGAGGTGAAGGTGGTGGGGGCATAGGTGAAATAGGGAAGGGGAATAAATGGTACAAACTTCTAGTCATAAAATAAATAAGACAGGGGATGCAATGTACAACACAGGGAATATAGTTAATAATATTGCAATGACTCTGTATGGTGATGGATGGTAGCTAGGTTTATTTTGGCGATTACTTCATAATATACATAAGTGTTGAATCACATTCTCTCCACAATAATCCTATTAGTAGGTATTATTATTGAGGCACATGAGATATAGATGCTCAGAAAATTTAAAGACCACTTCAGTGTCATTCTCATTAAGTGTTGGTGAAAATTTAGGTGAAAAATGAGATATTTCCATGATCTACAAAATCCGTTTTTCTGTCATATACTGAAGTTTAAAGCATAAAGCACAGGTCCTAGAACACAACAGGTACTTGGTCATTGCAAGTTTTAACAGTACTATTAGTCAATCTACTTGGCTGTGAAAGAATGTAAATATACCCATAAATCTCACTCTCATGTTCTCCCTAACTTGGTCCCAACTCCCTTGGACTTTCCTTGAGTGAGACAAAAATCTTCCCTTTGTTAAAACAGTGGAATTGTGGCATTTATTTATTAATGTAGCATAACATAGCATATTTAGAGTAATGCACCTTGTAATTCTAAGTAGTATAAATCCTACTGCTTTTCCAAGGCAAAATAACAACATATTTGAAGATGCCCATATTCACGCTGCATCTGCTCTCTTTGCCTCATTGCAAAGGGCATGAGTATGAAGAAAACTGCCTAAATCCCTGTAGGGGGCGCCTGGGTGGCACAGTCATTAAGCGTCTGCTTTCAGCTCAGGGCGTGATCCCGGCATTCTGGGATCGAGCCCCACATCAGGCTCCTCTGCTATGAGCCTGCTTCTTCCTCTCCCACTCCCCCTGCTTGTGTTCCTTCTCTCGCTGGCTGTCTCTCTCTGTCAGATAAATAAATAAAATCTTAAAAAAAAAAATAAAACAAACTCCTATAGAACATTAAGAAGTACAGCAACAGTAGTTGATTTTTTTAATAATATTTTTTTATTATGTTATGTTAGTCACCATACTATATCCTTAGTTTTTGATGTAAAGTTCCATGATTCATTAGTTGTGTATAACACGCAGTGCTCCATGCAATATATACCCTCCTTAAACCCATCACCAGCCTATCCTAATCCCCCACCCCTCCTCCCCTCTGAAGCCCTCAGTTTGTTTCCCAGGGTTCATAGTCGCTCATGGTTCATTCCCCTTCTGTTTACCCCCCTTTTCTTCTTCCCTTTCTTCTCCTACCGATCATCTTAATTCTTATGTTCCATAAATGAGTGAAACCATGTGATAATTGTCTTTCTCTGCTAGACTTATTTCACTTAGCATGATTTTTCTTTTTTTTAAGATGTGGGGATGGACACAGGCAGAGACAGTGGGAAGCTGCTATATGGTAGTGTCTTCCCTGGGAGAGAGAGAAATCTGGAGGAAGAGTGCATTGTATTCTGATCTGCTTTGTTTTGCAGGAAGTGAGAAGAGATGATCAATGCCATTTTGGAACTGCTGATTATTATTATTTTTTAATCTAGATATAGGTACTTTATTTACAAATATTTAGATTAATAGTATTTTGTCACATCAAATCAAGACTATGACAATCTGAATATACCCTGCCCCAGAAACAATAAGACCCACCGTAACTAACTTTGGGAATCAAGGTATTGTGCCTAAACAAGCCACAATCTTTAGTTTGAGATTTCTACCTTGTATCCCAGTGGGTAGTTTGTTTGTTTTGTTTTGTAAATATGTATACACCAGCAGGTCATGGTTCCTAAGTGAGTCCCCTGTGAGGCAACACTGCTAGGAAAATGATCACTCTAAGTCATTAACAGAATATACAAATCTATTCCAGGAAACTTGTTTTTTTAAAAAAAATGAACAGAGAGAAGTAAAAATGAGTTCACAAGTTAACCAAATCCTATAATCTGCACATTCCAGTTTTGGTTTTTATTTAACATTGACTACATAATACTCCAGTACTACCCATGTTTACAACCCATGTTTAAGGTTACCTGTGGTTGAGAATCCAGGGAAATGTTGGATATATAGGATGGAACCGTGTAAAAAAATCTGTGCTGGAACTCTAGATGTTTGAGTTATCACTGTAAATTAAAGCCATCATTACTCTTCATTTTTTAAATAATATTTTTATTATATTTTATTATATTATTATATATTTTATTATAATATTATTCTATAATAAAAATATTATTATTATATTATGTTAGTCACCATACCTAGTTTTTGATGTAAAGTTCCATGATTCATTACTTGCGTACAATTCCCTGTGCACCATGCAATACGTGCCCTCCTTAATACCTATCACCAGCCTATCCCATTCCCCCACCTCCCTCCCCTCTGAAGCCTTCAGTTTGTTTCCCAGAGTCCATAGTCTCTCGTGGTTCATTTCCCCTTCTCTTTACCCCCCCCCCTTCTTCTTCCCTTTCTTCTACTGATCTTCCTACTTCTTATGTTCCATAAATGAGTGAAACCATATGATAATTGTCTTTCTCTGCTTGACTTATTTCACTTAGCATTATCTCCTCCAGTCCTGTCCATGTTGCAGCAAATGTTGAGAAATTGTTCTTTTTGATGGACCACATCTTCTTAATCCAGTCATCTGCTGAAGGGCATCTTGGCTCCTTCCACAATTTAGCTACTGTGGACAATGTTGCTATGCTTTATTACTACAACATAACAATGTTGATATGAACATTGGGGTGCATATGGACCATGTCTTCACAATGTAGGAGAGATCCCCTTTCTCCACATCCTCTCCAACATTTGTTGTTTCTTGCCTTGTGCATTTTTGGCATTCTAACTGGCGTAAGGTGGTATCTCAATGTGGTTTTGATTTGAATTTCCCTGATGGTTAATGATTTTGAACATTTTTTCATGTGTCTGTTAGCCATTTGTATGTCTTCATTGGAAAAATGTCTGTTCAGATCTTCTGCCCATTTTTTTTTGATTTGTTTATTTGTTTCTTGTGTATTGAGTTTGAGAAGTTCTTTGTAGATCTTGGATACCAGTCTTTTATCTGTAGTGTCATTTGCAAATATCTTCTCCCATTCCATGGTCTGCTTCTTAGAATGTACTCACCCAGAGACAAGGTGAGAAGAAGGAAGACAAAATCCTAAGTCCCCACAGGGATACTCACATTGAGAAACAAGGTTCTATACAGAGGCTGTGAAGGGGGCAGAATGTGTGTGTGGAGAAACAAGCTGGTATAGTATCAAGGGCGGCATGGATAGTGGTGCTGACTAATGCTAAAGACTTGCTAGCATAGAGCCCAGGGATGTCTGTCAAACCTGGAGTGAAGAAGCCAGCAGAACCCTGCTGATAAGACACCTAAGCATAGTGATGGGGTGGATGGCCTGTATTGAGGATGATTGGGAGGACATTAAGTGCACACAATGAGTGTGGAGAATCCCATGAGTTTGGGAAAGGAGCAAAAGGATCTATGACTGAGGTAGATTTTTTTTTTTTTAACATAAGGTGAGTTAGGTTAACATCATGCTGGGAAAAAGTCAGAAGGAGGAGAAAGGAAGGATAATAGAGGTCTGTTCCTGAAAATAAGCAAAAGGGGCACAGCAGAGGCCTCTTGTCTTAGGTTGGAGCAGGTCAAGGCTCTCATCTTACACACATCTATGATGAGTGTAGGAAGTTTGGGCAATTCCCTGTGAGTGGAGTGCGACTCTAGTGAAGAAGGAAATCTGCTGGGAGAGGGGATGAGATGAAAAGGGAGCTATAGAAATTTGGTGAAGACTCTGTGGGGAATTGGGGAAGGCCTCTTTTAGGGAAATATAGGAGGCCTGTTCTCATGGCTTAGGCTGGGTATCATGAATTTGTAGTGGCAGTGATCTGTAGAGTTTTCTGTTTTTTGTTTTGTTTTGTTTTATTTTGTTTTGTTTTTCTAAATGATGCTTAGTAACATGTTTGCAAAAGTGAACAATGGGAGACACTGAAGTGATCTAGGGTTAGAATTTTATAGAGTGGGTGTGATCGGTGTAAAGAAAGATAAGAAAGAACAAAGTTTCTGTAAAAATGCCTATGTATTTTTTTATTATGTACTGTTTACAGTGATGATCTTAGAGTCCAGGAAAGATAGAGAAGGGATTAAATATATGATTTTGCAAATAGATAGAAGGGAAATAGGGTAAGTGGTCTTAGTCTGTCAGCAGAGATGGGGGTCTTCAAGGCAGTGCCTGACACTTTGAGTGCTGGTGGGCACGGCAGTCCAAGACAAAACTGGGCTGGGTGTTTTAGTTCTAAGTGACACCATCTCTTTCTCCCAAGATCTCACATTTGCAGCAGTCATTGGGTTCTTTGTTTCCTTTCTGATAAGAATTAAGGAGAATGATTTCTTTTTTCCCCTTCCTTATGGTTTAAGAGACAAATTTGATGTAATTAAAAAGTAAAATTCTTGAGAATCTCTGTTTTAATGGAAATTAGACTCTGACCCATTATCTACCCATGCATTCATCTATCGATCCTTAATCCATCCTTAACATGACAGACTACCCTTCCTTCTTTAACCCCTAAGAGACTAGACATAAAGACGATGGGCCATGTGTTCTCCTGATGTTGTTCCTGACTGTTTCTGGCCTCTGCTCTCTGGCCACACTAGTGTAGCATAACACTTATTGTCAAATGCCTGATTAGCCTCCAACACCCTTCCACAGTCACATGGCTTCACCTCCTCTTCCTCTCTGCATGTGTATATGTGTTTTTCACCACTTTTTATAAAGTCTGACTTTATAATGTCAAGTGGCTGCTAACAATCATTAGCAGATATTCTACATCAAATCATAGATAACATACTTTGTGATCAGTTGGTTTCTCCATAAAAATAAGCTCTCAATTAAAACAATGGAGCCTAAAGTTAAGTTTCTGCAAGAGTGCAGTGACATTTCTATTTTGTTGTATTCTGGCCAGTGGACCTGCACTGTGTTGATTACATGATAGGGAGCTACTCAATAAATATCTATAGGATAAATAGCTCATGGTTCACAACTATGGCTTATTCAAAAGACTTTAGAAGTGTCCAGAGTACTACACTTAGACACATAAAATAGCAAGTTCCACAGTTTGAGTAATAAAGCATAACTAAATGAGTAGAAGATTGATTGGATCAGAAAGACTTAAAGATTCCTTGCAAATCTGAGGTTTTATGATTCTAGGATATCAGAGCAGGGTAAGATGGGAATAAGGGCAGGGATATTTGGATTTTGCATAGATTACTTAGGAAGCTCAAATAGGTACACATAGACAGCACTGCTGAACAACCTCTATTAGGGACTTTATGGGATATATTCCTCATAGCAAGCATAGAGTTCCATACTCCCGACTGTTGCTAGAGAGGCAGACGAGAAGTGAGGGTCTTTCTGTGATCAGAATCTAACCTCCTGACCTGGACACAGAGACACAGACTTGAATGACGCACTGTGGAAAACACACATTCTAGAGCTGCTGAGTTAGCTCATTTGGAAATCCACATTTACACCAAGCACACCAGACAACCTCTATACATGCTAGCATTTTAACCCATTGGTAGCTGCAGTATCACTGAGATCCTTCAGTGAGATGAGGAAGACCTGAGATTTGGGATCAGCTTGGTCATACCCACGTGTGTGTGGTTTGGAATTTATCACCTAACTCCACTGAGACTTCTTTTATCTAGAGGACAATGAATATTGCTCTAACTTCTTATTCAGGATCTTTGGACTAATGAGGTAGAACATATGAAGGAATATTGAAAGTTGGAGACTGTTGCTAAAATAACAAACCCCAGGTTAGGAGTAAGCCTTTGGTTGAGGTAAACAGGTGACTCTTTGTCCAAAATTTGAGGTAAATCTTTAGTTGGTATTGGGGATATCTAATGGCCAACTAACTTTCATGGCAACAAGGCCACTGCTAAGAAGCTTAAAGTGAGCTCCATCATTACAGTTTAGTGTTAGGGCTTTGGGGAAACAGCATTGTTACGCCAAGCAGTGAGTGGCCTGCCCCAGAGTAGAACCAGCTTCTGGGAGACTGAGACTCTTTCCTCACTGGATTAGTTAAGGCAGAGAGTAAACAATCTTCCTCAGGAAAGCTTGGAGGATTCCAGCTTTGCTTTGAAAGTCAGGCCGATGACCTCCAAGTTCCCCTCTAGTTTTATACGTTATCATTTTATGATCCTATAACTAAGCTAACCAGCCACAGACTGAGGCTGTTACTTTATATTATAATTTGCCATAAATACTTCAATGATAACCTCAGTGCATTAAAGAACTCTTAAACCATTCTTTAAATACAAATTCCACTGAGAATCACTAAGTTATAAGTTTTTATAGAGTCAAAAGGGGGGAAAAAGATGTTACCCTGAAAAACATGTAGTTTTCCTTTTAAGTCTTTTTGAAGAAGTTAATGTGACATTTCAAATCTGAGCCTTTTGTTTCCCCATGACAGTTCCTGACATAGTACTCTGGATGATGGGAAGCCAGCAGTTCCAGCCTCACAGCAGACACCTACCAAAGAAGAGCAAAGTGGGGACAGGACTGGTGTAACAAGTCTAAATGAAGGTGTGGTCAGATCCATCAAGTTCTAGAGCTTGGCAATGTTGGAAGTTGTCTGGTCCTGTTGCAGAAGCCACTGGGGCCCAGAGATGAGAAGGGATAAGGTTTCAGTGACAGACCTGGTTGTTCAGTGTCTCTACATGGCCCCCTCTCATGAGAACCATGGAGGGACCCAGTGTGTTTCAAAGGTGACCATAAAGTGATTCTACCAAATTCAATATTCACCATTCATATCACAGCTGAAAAGACCTTCACTTTGCTTTGGAAATAAACAAGCCAATAAATTCAGGAAAAAAATGTTGGCTGTGCAGGAGGTATTGATCTTTCATATGCACCTGAAGCTTCATATCTAGTAGACAAAGAAAAAATATGTTCCTGAAGGTGTATTTTGTGGTTCACTAAATCTGTGGAATATCGTAAGTGAAAAGTGAAGTTTCACAATCAAGTATATTAGGGATTCTTTCTTGGAGAGTTTCTCATAACCTTTAATATGATAATGTAAAATAGGTCTTTCCAAGAAGAATAAGGGTACTTATCCAGTACTCTTTGGCTACACATTTCAAAGGATTAATGTTCTTTAGAATACGCTTTCTAACTTAGAGAAAAATACCAAGAAAAAAAACACTGAAATTCACTGAGATGTGACAGTGAGTAAACAGAAAGAACACATCTACCATATTTAATAAAACAACTTTCTTCAATACTTTAATCCAGGATAATAAAAGAAAATGAAAACCAAAAAATAAGTTGGTAATTTAAGTAATTCACTAGAATTTACTAAGCCTGAAATTTTGTGTAATAATGGAACTTTGGAGGCATTTTGATATATACACAAAGAATCACAAAGAATAGAGTTCTTAGAATAGATTTCTTGCTGACAAAGAAAACCAAATTGATTTACTGGAAAACTAGGAATAGAGGAAAACTTGCCTCCCTTGACTGTATATATATCTATATATATAATATCATACTTATTGATGAGAAAATTTCCCCCAAATTAGGAACAAAGCAAGGATGTTCCTTCTTACCACTCCTATTCAGCATTGTACTGGAAGTCATAGCTAACACAATAGCAAAAGGAAATAAAAGACATATAGATTGAGAAGAGATAAATAAAACTGTACTTGTTCCCAGATGACATTATTTTTTTTTTTAAAGATTTTATTTATTTATTCAACAGGATAGAGACAGCCAGCGAGAGAGGGAACACAAGCAGGGGGAGTGGAAGAGGAAGAAGCAGGCTCATAGCGGAGGAGCCTGATGTGGGGCTCGATCCCACAATGCTGGGATCACACCCTGAGTTGAAGGCAGACGCTTAACCGCTGTGCCACCCAGGCGCCCCCCAGATGACATTATTGTCTATGTAGAAAATAGAAAAAAACAACAACAAAAAATGTCCATAATTAATAAGTAGTTATACAGAGTTATAGGATACAAGATTAATTTGCTTTCTTATATACCAGCAATTAATAATTGGAATTTGAAATTAAAAATATAAAAATACAATTACGTATATTAGCACCAAAATGTGAAATATAGGTATAACTATAACAACACACATAGAAGATCTATATGAGGAAAACTACAAAATTCTGATGAAAGAAATAAAAAAACTTGAATAAATGAAGAGGTAGTCCATGTTCATGGTTAGGAAGATTCCATATTGTCAAGATGTATTTTCTTCCCATCCTGATCTACAGATTCAGTGAGATCCCAACCAAAATCTTAGCAAGTCATTTTGTGGGTATTAACAAACTTGTGGAAAAGCAAAACACCCAAAATGCCAACACAACACTGAAGGAGAATAGTTAGAGGACTGACACTACCCAACAACAATCAAGTCAGTGTGGTATTAGCAGAAGTATAGACAATAGATAAACGGAACAGATTAGAAAACCCAGAAAGAGACCCACACAAAAATAGTCAACTGGTCTTTGACAAAGAAATAAAGGTAATGCAGGGACGCCTGGGTAGCGCAGTCGTTAAGCATCTGCCTTTGGCTCAGGGCGTGATCCCGGCGTTCTGGGATTGAGTCCCACATCGGGCTCCTTTGCTGGGAGCCTGCTTCTTCCTCTCCCACTCCCCCTGCTTGTGTTACCTTTCTCGATGGCTATCTCTGTCAAATAAATAAATAAAAAATCTTTAAAAAAAAAAGAAAGAAATAAAGGTAATTCAATGGAGAAAAAAGTGTTTTCAATGAAAGGTGCTACAACAACTGGGAATCCCCATTGGGGGGGGACAAAAAGAAAAAAAGAAAAAGAAAGAAAGAAAGAAAAAAGAATCAGAGACAGAGTTTTTAATTTTCCCCAGAATGAACTCAGAATGGATCATGGATAGACCTAAATGTAGAACATACAACTACAAAGTCTAACATAGGAGATAAAATCTAGGTGACCTTGGGGTTGGTGATGACTTTTTAGATATAAAACCAAATCCATGAAAGAATAAAATGGATAATTTGGACACAATTAAAATTCAAAACTCCTAGTTGGCTCTTTGACATTTTTTCTGGGATATGAGTCAATTTATAGGAATTGATTCTGGCTTAGGTTTCAATTTGCTTAGGTAAGCTACCAAGACATTAGAGCTATTTACACTTAAGCTGGTGTGAACAGATAATTTCCCAGCTTTTCTTCTGCTCTGAGAAAGCCTTTCCCATCACTTCTGTCAGAGATGCACTCTTTATCATTTTCAGTTTGGTGCTGCCATATTTGAATCAATATTGCCTCAAACAAACTCTTGAAAAAAAAAATGTTAAAAAACTCCTGATCTGTGAAAGAGATTGTTAGAGGATGATCTGATAAAGGACTGGTACCCAAACATACAAACAACTCTTAAAACTCAATAATAAAACAAACAACCCAATTACAGAATGAGCAAATGATCTGGACAGACACTTCACCAAAGATAACCACACAGCAAGTAAACACATGGAGAGATGCTCAACATCATCTGTCATCAGAAAATTGCAAATTAAAATGATAATTTCATATTACTACACACCTATTAGATAGCTAAAATCCAAAATACTCCAACCCCAAATCCTGACAAGGATGTAGAGCAACAGTAACTTTGATTTATTACTGATGGGAATGAAAAATGGTATAGACACTTGGGAAGACAGTTTGTCAGGTTCCTAGAAAACTAAAGATACTCTTACCACATGATTGAGAAATTGAACTTTTTGGAACTTACCCAAGTAAGAGTAAAAAAAGAAAAGAAAAACAACAGCAACAAAAAGAAAAACACTCAGGTCTACAGAAAACATAAATGTTTATAGGGGCTCTATTCATAGCCAAGACATGGAATCACCCAAGATATCCTTCAATAGGTGAAGTGATAAACTGTGGAATATCCCAGCAATGGAATATTACTCAATGATAAAAAGAAATAAGCTATAAAGCCAGGAAAAGACATGGAGGAAACTTAAATGCAAGAAATGAAAGAAGCTAATCTGAAAATGTAGCATACTGATTCATGATTTCAAATTCATGATTTACCTTTTGAAAAAGGTAAAAACAAGGTTTGGGGGAGGGAGGAAAGGATGAATAGTTGGAGAATAGGTGACTTTTAATGCAGTGAAACTATTCTGTGTGATACTGTAATGGTGGATACATATCATCATTCGTCAAATCCTATAGAATGTGCAAGATGAAGAGTGAACCCTAATGTAGCCTATGGGCTTTACTTAAAGATTATATATCAGTAGTAGCTTGTTGATTATACAAATGTACAATGCAAGATGTTGATAACGGAAATCATGTGTTGGGGGTGACAAGATATATGGGAACTTTGTACTTTCTACTTAATTTCTGTCAACCTAAAACTGCTCTGAAAAACTCTGTTAATTAAACACATACAAGGAAAAAATATTGAAATTCACTGAGATGCAACAGGGAGTAAACAACATTTTCCCCCCACATTTAATAGGTTGTAATTAGTGCTTCAATCAAAGAGGATAAAAACCAGAAAATAACTGGTAACTTGAGTAATTTGCTAGAATTTATCAAGCCCTAACTTTTGTGTAATGGATTTTGGGGGCATTTTGATACATACAGAATCACGGAAATAATGTAAGCTCATAAAATGGTTTGCCTACTAATTCATCAGTACTTAATACTTTAATTGGCCCTAAGTACTGTCATTTATGGAGGTCCTACTTCACAGCATACCTAAATAATTAAATATATTTTCTGTGGTAAAAATAAATAAATAAATTAAAAATAAATAAAAAAAAAAGACAAGATTAATTCAAATGGTTAAGTATGTTGACAAATATGTTCCCAGCATAGTGCTAACAAAGGGGCAGGCAGTTTGTGGTCCATGCTAAAAGTGGAATACAAAATGGATATAATAAGAATACAGAGAACTAAGACTGCATTGCAGTCTGAATTATTCAGGATTAGATTAAAGTTTGAGGTAATACTAAAACAAACAAAAAAGAAAATCTGATAGGAAAATAAAATAATTACAGGCAAAACCAAGGAGGGGCAATAACAGAGGGGTAGGAAGAAATATGTCATGAAAAGCAATGTGGAAGTATATCCCTCTTGGTTCTAGATCAGAAACATGGAGAGTTCTTGCCAAAAAAGGCAATAGTTCCAAGGAGCTCTCAACAATAAGATTCACGGATACGAATCAAGCAAGACCACCAGATGGAACAGAAGCAAGAGTGACCTGGAGAAAAGCAGGGCGGGGTTGGGAGGGTGGTTTAACAGTTCTTGTCTCCCAGCTGTCAGACGTGTAAGTGCATGGTAGTGACAGAACAGTGACTCAAAAGACAGTTGGGATTTCAAGGGAGACTAAACTTTTCAATACAGCCATCCCCTAAAGTTTCAAACACAGAAATAATAGTCAAAGTTTCTTCTTGGTAAATTTTATGATGTAGCCTGAAGGACATTTCCTAAGTTAAGAACAAAATGAGCAATAGTACATAAGTGTTAGGACATTACAGCAATTTCTTTATTTGGCAGTGTAAAATGACTTGAATAGCACTGCTGTTTTCATGGAAACTAATGGCGGTGGCTGTTTTTTTTTTTAACAGCTTTAATAAAATACAATCCACATACCATAAAATTCATCCATTTAAAATACACAAGTCAATGATATTTTTACAGTATATTCATAGAGTTGTGCAAATGTCATGGAAATAAAATTTGGGAACATTTTCATCACCTCCAAAAGAAACCCTGTTCCATCAGCAGTCACTGCTCTTCACTCCAACCCCCAGCCTAGGCAACCTCTAATCTACAGCATTTTATTCCTTTTTATTGCCAAATAATATCCAGCTGTGTGGATATACCGCATTGTTTATGAGTTCTTAATTTGATGCACATTTGAGTTATTTCCAATTTTGTCTATTATGAATAGTGCTGTGATAAACATTCACTCCAAGTTTTTGTGTGAATATATGTTTTCATTTCTTTGGTATATACCTAGGAGAAAAATTTCTGGGTAATGTAGTTAATCTGTATTTAACTTTTGGAAGTTAAACTGCTTTCCAAGTGGCTGCACCATTATGCATCTATTCCTGGAATTCATCAGAATTCTGATTTCTCTACATCCTTGACAACAATTGTTACTGATCTTCATTGGATTACTCTCGATTTCGTATCTACAACACCATGTCATATGTAAGTAGAATAGTTTTACTTTCTCCTTTCCAATCTGAATGTTTTTTTTTCCTTCCTGACTAAAGTCCCCAGAACAATGACAAATAAAAGAGTCCAGAGCAAAAATTATGTTCTCCTTGATCATAGATAGAAGGTATTCAACATTTCCTTATTAAATATGGCGTTGGATATGGGTTTTTGTAGATGCCCTTTATCAGTTTGAGGAAATTTCCTTCTTTTCCTAGATTTTTGTCATGAAAAGATGTTGGATGTTATAATTTTTCTGCATCTATAGAGATGGTCATTTTTTAAAATTTTATTTTATTTACATTGCATATAACGTTAATTAACTTTTGGATGAGAAATCAACCATGCATTCCTGGAAAGAATTCCATTTGGTCATGTCACATAAAAATGTTTATATGTTGCTGGTTTGGTAAATTTTTAAAAAGAATATCCATAAGAAATATTGTTCTATAGGGGCTTTTTTGTTAAACTTTAGAAATTTGATTTGAATTGAATTGCCATATAAAAGTAAGGGGCAGTAGGAGGCATGTTTCAAACACTATCATACCACTATGACAAAAAGAAAAACAAACAAAAACAAAAAAACAACTGATTAACAGAGAAGAAAACTATGACTATGCCTTTTTAAAATTAAGATAATTGTGTATTCACATGCAGTTTTAAGAAATAATGCAGGGAGATTCCTTATAAACTGTGTCCAGATTGCCCAAAAGCAAAATTTTGCAAAACTATAGTATAATAACGCAACCAAGATATTTACTTAGATATAATTCACTGATATTATTCAGATTTCCCAGTCTTACTGCACTTGTGTGTGTACATATGTATGCACGTGTGTATTTGTGTGTATTAAATACTTGTGTGTGCATGTGTGTATTAAATACTTTAATTTTACCACCTACATATGTTTGTATATCCATTACTACAGTCAAGATACGGAAGGGTTCCAATACCACAGTGGTCCCTCTTCTTGGATTTTTATAAACACACCTACCTCTGTCTCCATCCCTAGGCCATGACAATCACTAATTTATCCTCCCTTCTAAGAGCTTGTCATTTCAAAAGTATGTAAATTTTTATCACACATCATGTATCTTTTGGGAACTTTTTTTTCATTCAGCACAATCCATTGAATATTTGTCCATGTTATTCAATGTTATTTATAGTATCTTTTAACTGATGAGTGGTAGTTCATGTGTGTTTCACAGTTTGTGTGAATATCTACATGTTTAAAGACATCTGAGCTACTTCCAGGCTTTGGCTATTAAAAATAAAGCTGCAATGAACATTTATGTGCAGCTTCATTTGTGGGAATATAAGATTTCATTTCTCTGGGATACATGCCCAGTAGTATAATTGCTTAGTTATATGGTAGTTCTGCAATTTTTTAAAAAAGATTTTATTGATTTATTTGACACAGAGAGAGAGACAGCCAGCGAGAGAGGGAACACAAGCAAGGGGAGTGGGAGAGGAAGAAGCAGGCTCATAGTGGAAGAGCCTGATGTGGGGCTCGATGCCAGGACCCTAGGATCATGACCCAGGGTGAAGGCAGATGCTTAATGACTGAGCCACCCAGGTGCCCCTGATTGCCTCTTGATTTCTTTTCTGAAAAAAAAAAAAGTCTATTTGGGTCCTCTGCTCAATTTAAAATTTAAATTTATTATTATTATTAATTATTATTACAGTTATTTGCTACTGAGTTGAATGAATTTCTTATATTTTGTGGATATTAAGTCCTTATCAGATAGATGGTTTGCTCTCATTTCTCTCATTTCATGAGTTGCCTGTTTCGTTGATTGTTTCTTTTGCTATTCAGCCCCTTCTAAGTGATGTAGTCTAGTCATTAATTATTACTTTTGTTGTCATACCCCAAAAATTATTTCCAAAACCAGTGTCAAGGATATTTTTCCTTATGTTTTTTTCTAGAATTTTTACAGTTTCAGGTCTCACATTTAAGTTCTTAACCCAGTCCTAGTTAACTTTTGTGAATGGTATAAAATAGGGCTCAGTATTATTCTTTTGCTTATGAATATCCAGTTTTCCCAACACTACTTTTTAAAAACACTATTTTTTCTCCACAGCACATTCTTGGCTGTCTTGTAAAATATTAGTTACCCATATATTTATGGGTTTATATTGGGTCTCTCAATTCTATTTCCATTGGTCTATGTGCCTGTTTTTTTATGCCAGATTACTATAGCTTTTTTTATAATAATTTTTATTATGTTATGTTAGTCACCATACAGTACACTTAGCAGTGTTCCGTGATTCATTATTTGCGTATGACACCCGGTGCACCATGCAATATGTGCCCTCCTTAATACCCATCACAGGCCTATCCCAATCCCCCACCCCCCTCCCCTCTGAAGCCCTCAGTTTGTTTCCCAGAGTCCACAATCTCTCATGCTTCATTCCGCCTTCTGTTTATTCCCCCTTCATTCTTCCCTTCCTTCTCCTACCGATCTCCCTGCTATTTCTTATGTCACATAAATGAGGGAAACCATATGATAATTGTGTTTCTCTGCTTGACGTATTTCACTTAGCATAATCTCCTCCAGTCCCGTTCATGTTGCAGCAAATGTTGAGAACTCGTTCCTTTTGACAGCTGAGTAATATTCCATTATATATATGGACCACATCTTCTTAATCCAGTCATCTGATGAAGGGTATCTCGGCTCCCTCCACAATTTAGCTTGTGGACAATGCTGCTATGAACATTGGGGTGCATATGGCCCTTCTCTTCACTACGTCTGTATCTTTGGGGTAAATACTCAGTAGTGCAATTGCTGGATCATAGGGTAGCTCAATTTTTAACTTTTTTTTTTTTACTTGTGACCTAAATGTTTATTTCAGAAGGTTTTATTTTTTATATTTTTAAATTTTTTATTAATAATATTTTTTATTATATTATGTTAGTCATCATACACTACATCACTAGCTTTTGATGTAAAGTTCCATGATTCATTACTTGCGTATAACACCCACTGCACAATGCAATACGTGCTCTCCTTAATACATACCCATCACCAGCCTATCCCGTTCCCTCACCCCCCTCCCCTTTGAAGCCCTCAGTTTGTTTCCCAGTGTCCATAGTCTCTCATGGATTGGAAGAATTAACATAGTTAAAATGTCTATGCTACCCAGAGCAATCTACACTTTCAATGCTATCCCGATCAAAATACCGAGGACATTTTTCAAAGAACTGGAAGAAACAGCCTTTAAACTTGTGTGGAACCAGAAAAGGCCCCAAATCACCAAGGAATTATTGAAAAGGAAAAACAAAGCTGGGGCATCACAAAGCCAGATTTTAAGATGTACTACAAAGCTGTGATCACAAAGACAGCATGGTACTGGCGCAAAAACAGACACATAGACCAATGGAACCGGATAGAGAAACCAGAAATGGACCCTCGGCTCTTTGGGTGACTAATCTTTGACAAAGCAGGAATAAACATCCAGTGGAAAAAAGACAGTCTCTTCAATAAATGGTTCTGAGAAAATTGACAGCTACATGCAAAATAATGAAACATGACCACTCTCTCACACCATACACAAAAATAAACTCCAAATGAATGAAAGACCTTGATGTGCGACAGGAATCCATCAAAATCATAGAGGAAACCACAGGCAGCCCCCTCTATGACATCAGCCAAAGCAACCTTTTTCATGACACATCTTCAAAGGCAAGAGAAACAAAAGAAAAAATGAACTTGTGGGACTTCATCAAGATAAAAACTGCACAGCCAAGGAAACAGTTAAAAAAAACTAAGAGGCAGCCCACAGAATGGGAGAAGATATTTGCGAAGGATACTACAGATAAAAGACTGGTATCCAAGATCTACAAAGAACTTCTCAAACTCAATACACAAGAAACAAATAAACAAATTTTTAAAAATGGGCAGAAGATCTGAACAGACATTTTTCCAGTGAAGACATACAAATGGCTAACAGACACATGAAAAAATGTTCAAAATCATTAACCATTAGGAAAATTCAAATCAAAACCACATTGAGATAGTGCCTTACGCCAGTTAGAATGCCAAAAACGGACAAGGCAAGAAACAACAAATGTTTGAGAGGATGTGGAGAAAGGGGTCCCTCCTACATTGTTCGTGGGAATGCAAGTTGCTGCAGCCACTCTGGAGAACATGTGGAGGTCCCTTAAAAAGTTAAAAATTGAGCTACCCTATGACCCAGCCATTGCACTACTGGGTATTAACCCCAAAGATATAGACGTAGTAAAGAGAAGGGCCATATGCACCCCAATGTTCATAGCCGCAATGTCCACAATAGCTAAATCATGGAAGGAGCCGAGATGCCCTTCAACAGATGACTGGATTAAGAAGTTGTGGTCCATATATACAATGGAATATTACTCAGCTATCAGAAGGAACGACTTCTCAACATTTGCTGCAACATGGGCGGCGTTGGAGGAGATAATGCTAAGTGAAATAAGTCAAGCAGAGAAAGACAATTACCATATTGATTTCTCTCATCTATGGCACATGAGAACTAGGAAGATCGGTAGGGGAAGAAAGGGATAAGGAAAGGGGGGTAATCAGAAGGGGAAATGAAGCATGAGAGACTATTGACTCTGAGAAACAAACTGAGGGCTTCAGAGGGGAGGGGGATGGGGGAATGGGACAGACTGCTGATGGGTAGTAAGGAGGGCACATATTGCATGGTGCACTGGGTGTTATATGCAACTGATGAATCATCGAACTTTACATCAAAAACCAGGGATGTACTGTATGGTGACTAAAATAATATAATAAAAAAACATTAAAAAAAAAGTTAAAAATTGGGCTACCTTATGATCCAGTAATTACAGTACTCAGTATTTACCCCAGAGATACAGAAGCAGTGAAAAGAAGGGCCATTTGCACCCCAATGTTCATAGCAGCATTGTCCACAATAGCTGAATTGTGGAAGGAGCCGAGATGCCCTTCAACAGATGACTGGATTAAGATGTTGTGGTCCATATATACAATGGAATATTACTCAGCCATCAAAATGAACTATTTCTCAACATTTGCTGCTACATGGACAGGACTGGAGGAGATAATGCTAAGCAAAATAAGTCAAGCAGAGTAAGGCAATTATCAATTTTTAACTTTTTAAGGGACCTCCACACTGTTTTCCAAAGTGGCTGTACCAACTTGCATTCCCACCAACAGTGTAAGAGGGATCCCCTTTTTCCACATCCTCTACAACATTCTTTGTTTCTTGCCTTATCCATTTTTGCCATTCTAACTGGTGTAAGGTGGAATCTCAATGTAGTTTTGAATTGTAGTTTGAGATCAGAAAATATGATGCCTCTGACTTTGATTTTCTTTCTCAGAATTGCTTTGGCTATTTCAGTTTTTTTGTGGTTTCATACAAATTTGAGGGCATTTTTGCTATTTTTGTGAAAAATATCTTTGGAGTTTTGATAGTGATTGCATTGAGTCTATAGATGGCTTTGTATAGTATGTACATTTTAACAATATTAATTCTTCTAATCCACAAACATGGATATTATTTATTTATTTATTTGTGTCATATTTCTTTTTTTTTTTTTTAAAGATTTTATTTATTTATTTGACAGAGATAGAGACAGCCAGCGAGAGAGGGAACACAAGCAGGGGGAGTGGGAAAGAAGCAGGCTCATAGTGAAGGAGCCTGATGTGGGGCTCGATCCCATAACACCGGGATCACGCCCTGAGCCGAAGGCAGACGCTTAACCGCTGTGCCACCCAGGCACCCCTGTGTCATATTTCTTTCATGAATGTCTTATAGTTTCCACTGTATAGATCTTTTACCTATTTAAGTTTTTCCTTAGTATTTTGTTGTTTCTGATGCTATTATAAATGAGATTGTTACCCTTATTTCTCCTTTAGATATTTTGTTGTGGATGTATAGAAATGTAACTATTTTTGTATGTCTATTTTGTATTTGGTAACTTTACTGAGTTCATTTATTAG
The DNA here is from genome assembly GCF_023065955.2 of Ursus arctos. Lineage (NCBI taxonomy): Eukaryota > Metazoa > Chordata > Mammalia > Carnivora > Ursidae > Ursus > Ursus arctos. The sequence goes on from NC_079874.1 coordinate 311,999, forward strand.
TTCAAACAGTTTTTTGGTGGAATCTGTAGGATTTTCTTTTCTATTATTATTATTATAATTTTTTTGAGAGAGAGAGAGAGCAAGTGGGGTGTCGGAGGACAGGAAGAGGAAGAGAAAGAATCTTAAGCAGGCTTCATGCTCAGTGCAGAGCCTGACACAGAGCTCAATCTCACAACCCTGAGATCATGACCTGAGCTGAAATCAAGAGTCAGACCCTTAATCGACTGAGTCATAGGTGCCCACATTCTGTAGGAATTTCTATAATCAAGATCATGTCATCATCAAACAGAAGCACTTTTACTTCTTCCTTTCTGATTTGGATGCCTTTTAGTTGTTTTTATTACCTAATTGTTCTGTCTAGTCCTTCTAGTACTATGTTAAATAGGAGTGGTGAGATTGGGCACCCTTGTCTTCATAATTTCTGAAAAAATTTTCAGCTTTTTATTGTTGGTTATAAAATTAGCTGTAGATTTGTCATATGTGGCCTTTATTTTGTTAATTTTATACCCAATTTTTATCATGAAAAGGGATGGATTTTATCAAGTGCTTTTTCTGCATCTATTGAGAGAATCATGTAATTTTTATCTCTCATTCTGTTGGTGTTGTGTATCACATTTGTTGTTTTGTATATGTTGTTCAACATATTTGTATATGCTGTTCAACATTATTGCATCCCAGGGTTAAATCCCACTTGATCACAGTGTATGATCCTTTTAATGTGTTGCTGAATTTGGTTTACAGCATTTTGTTGAGAGTTTTGGCATTCATATTCTTAGGGCTATTGGCCTGTAGTACCCCACCCCCTTATAGTATCCTTACCTGGTTTTGATATCAGGGTAACGCTGGTCTCATAAAATAAGTTTAAGTGTATTCCTTTCTCTTTAATTATTTGGAGAGTTTAAGCAGGATTGGCATTAATTCTTTAGATGTTTGGTAGAATTCAGGAGTGAAACAATCTGAGCCTGGATTTTTTTTTTTTTTGTCAGAAAGTTTTTTAATTACTGCTTCAATCTCCTTAGTTGTTATTGGTCTGTTCAGATTTTTTAATTTCTTCATGATTTAGTCTTGGTGGGTTGTATTGCATTGTTCTAAAAATATGTCCATTTCTTCTAGGTTATCCAATTTGTTGGTGTATAATTGTTCATAGCCTTTTATGATCACTTGTACTTTTTTTGCTAAATTATAGGTACATTATAGTTATAATGTATCTTATTTCATTTACAATTTTATTTGAATCTTTACTCATTTCTCTTGGTACATCTAGCTAAAGGTTCATCAATTTTTTTTATCTTTTCCAAAAGAGCAACTATTCATTTTTAAAAAACTTTTTCCTATTTTGTTTTAGTCTTTATTTCATTTATTTCTGCTCCAGTATTTGTTATTTTCTCCTTCTCTTAACTTTGGCCTTAGTTTTTTCTTCTTTTTCTAATCCATTGAAGTGTAATGTTAGGTTGTTGAGATTTTTTTTTTTTAGAACTGCTTTTGCTGCATCCTGTGTTTTGCTATGTTGTGTTTTCATTTTTGTTTGTCTCAAGAAATTTTTTCATTTCCTTTTTATTTCTTTTTTGATCCATTGTTTGTTCAGGATAATGTTGTTTTTTTTCATATATTTTATATATTTGTGAATTTTAAAATTTTCTTTCTATTACTGATTTCTATTTTCATATTGTTTCGGTCAGAAAAAGATACTATATGATTTCAATCTTCTTAAATATGTTAAGGCTTGCTTAGTGGTCCAACATATGATCTATTCTGGAGAATGTTCCCTGTGCACCTGAAAAAAATGTGTATTCTGTGCATGCACTGTTCTGTGTATATCTGTTAGGTCCATTTGGTCTATAGTATTATTCAGATTTGCAGTTTTTTTTATTAGTTTTCTTTCTGGATGATCTATCTAAATTTGAAAGTGGGATATTGAAGTTATCTACAATAATTTGTATTGCTGTCTATTTCTCCCTTCAGTTCTGTTAATATTCGCTTTAAATATTTAGTTACTCTAATGTTCGATATCCTCTTACAGTTCTATATACTCTTGATGAATTGACCCCTTTATAGTGACCTTCTGTGTCTCTTGTGATCAATTTTGACTGAGAGTCTATTTTATCTGCTACAAGTATAGCCACTCCTTCTCTCCTTTGATTACCATTTCATGGACTATCTTCACTTTCAAGCTATGTATGTATTTTAAATGAAAGTGGATCTCTTACGGAGAGCATATTGCTGGATCTTTTATTTTTTTAATGTATTTAGCCACTTTGTGTCTTTTAACTAGTTAATATAGTCTATTTACATTTAAAATAGTCATTGATGGACAAGGAGTTACTGTTGCCATTTTATTCATTGTTTTATGACTTTTTTTTAAGTTTCCTTCTTTCTCTCTTCCTTTGTGTTCATTTTTTTGTAGTGGTATGTCTTAATTCCTTTCTCTTTAACTTTTATATACCATTATAGGTATTTTTTTCCTTTGTGGTTGCCATTAGGCTAACATAAAACATCTTACAGATACATCAGTCTGTGTTAAGCTTATAACAATTTCCTTCTTTATTTGTAAAACTCTAGTTTTATCTTCCACTCAAAATTTTCTGCTATCAATATCGCACATTACATCTTTTTATATTGTGAACCATCCACAAAATACTGTAACTGTAGTTATTTTAACATATACTTTTAACTTTTATACTAGTGATAAAAATGATTTCCATGGCACCATTACAGTATTAGAGTACTGTGAGTTTTACTTATATTTACCTTTATCAACGAGTTTTCTATTTGTTTTCATGTTATTACTGAGCATCCTTTCATTTCAACTTGAAGAATTCCTTAAGTACGTCTTGTAAGGCAATTCTAATGGTTATAAACTACTTTAGCTCTTGCTTATCTGGGAATGTCTTTATCTTTCCTTCAGTATTGAAGGATAGTAAACTCTCAGTCTTAATAATGAGTTATTTCTCTTCTTTGTTGGTCAATCTAACTAAAGGTTTGTCAATGTTGTTGATCTTTATAATGAATTAGCTTTTTATTTCATTGACATTCACTCTTGTTTTTCAATTTTCTACTCCAGTTATTTCCATTTCCCTTTATTATTACCTTTTATGTGCTTTAATCAGGTTTTGTTTGCTCTTCTTTTCTAGTTTCTTAAGGTGAAAAGTTAGTTGAATGATTTGAAATCTTTCTTCCATTTATTTATTTTTTAAAGATGTATTTGTTTTAGAGAGAGAGAGAAAGAGAGCACACAAGCAGTGGGAGGGGCAGAAGGAGAGGGAGAGAATCTCAAGCAGACTCCCTGATGAGCATGGAGCCTGATACCAGGCTCAATTTCACAGCCCGAGATCATGACCTGAGCCTAAATCGAGTTGGCTGCTTAACCAACTGAGTCACCCAGGTGTCCATCTTTCTTCCTTTTTAATAAAGTCATTTGTAGTTGGAAGTTTCCCTGAAAGCACTGATTTATCTACATCCCATACATTTTGCTAAGTTGCATTGTAGTTTGTTTTTTTTTTTTTTTGGATCTCTAAGTATTTTCTAATTTCCCTATAATTTCTTAATTGACCCATTGGTTATTTTTAAATAAGTTATTTAATGTCTACTAAGTTGTGAATTTCTCAAATTCCCTTTTGTTATTTATTTCTAATTCAAACCCATCAAGTTAGAAAATACATCTTATATGATTTCATCTTTTACAAGTATTGTTTTGTGGTAAATTACATGGTCTATCCTAGAAAATGCACCATGCGTACTTAGAAGGATATGCATTCTACTGCTATTGGATGGAGTTTTCTGTAGATATCTATTAGGTATAATTAGCTTATAGTATTGTACAACTCTTTTGTACCCTTGCTGATCTTCTGCCTACTTGTTCTAATCATTAATGAGTCTCATGATGAAGTCTCTGAGCATTAATGTTGAGTTATATATTCTTCCCTTTAATTTGGTCAGTTTTGTGGACTCTATTGTTGAATGCATGTATATTTTTCTGTTTTATTGAGAAAAAATTGACATACATCACTGCAAGTTTGTCTTGCAGCATGATGGTTTGACTTATATATACATTGTAAAATGATCATTGCAATAAGTTTAGCTATCATTCATCATTTCGTATGGGTACAATAAAAAGAAAAAAAGAAAGAAAATGAACAAGCTTCTCCTTGTGATGGAACTCTTGGATTTACTCTCTTAATAACGTTCCTATATATCATACAGCAGTGTTAGCTGTAGTCATCATGTTTTACATTATATCCCTAGTACTCATTTAACTTACAACTGAAAATTTGTAACTTTTAACCACCTTTCTCCAATTTCTCTTCTCCTCACCCTCCACCTTTCAAAAGCACATGTCTGATCTCTTTTTCTATGAGTTTTTTTTTTTTTAATCCATATATATGTGAGATCATATACCATTTGTCCTTCTCTGTCTGGCTTATTTCACTTCATATAATACTTTCAGGGTCCATCCATGTTATCATAAGTGGTAGGATTTTCTCTTTTTATGGCTGAATTAAATATATCTATATCTATCTATCTACCGTCTATCGTCTACCTATCTATCATCTATCTATCTATTTATCTATCATCTATCTATCATCTATCTATCATCATCTATCATCTATCTATCATCTATTTATCTATCATCTATCTATCATCTATCTATCATTTATCATCTATCTAATCTATCTATCTAATTATAACTTCCTTATCCATATATTCATTGATGAACACTTAGGATATTTCTATGTCTTGGCTATTGTAAACAATGCTGTTATAAATGTGGAAGCACATATCCTTTTGAGTTAGTGTTTTCATTTCCTTTCAATAAATTACCAGAAGTGGTATTGCTGTATCATATGGTAGTGCTATTTTTAATTTTTTGAAGATCCTCTATATGGCTTTCCATAGTGTTTGTACTTAGTCCTAATCCCATCGAGAGTGTAAAGGGTTCCTCCTTTTCCACATTCGTGCTAGCATTTTTTGTCTCTTGTCTTTTTGATAATAATCATTTTAGCAGGTCTGAAGTGATACTTCATTTGGCTTTACTTTGCATTTCCCTAATGACTACTAATACTGAGCATTTTTTAATGTACCTGTTAGTCTTTCATATATCTTCTTTGGAGAAATGTCTATGCAGGTACTCTGCCGTTTTTTAAATTGGGTTATATGTTTTTTGTTTTTTTTGTATTGAGTTATATGAGTTCTTTATATATTTTAGATATTAACCCCTTATCAGATACATGGTTTGCAATTTTTTTTTTCCCATTCCACACATTGTCTTTTTAACTTGTTGATGATTTCTTTTGCTATACAGAAGCTTTCTGGCTTAAGGTAGTCCCACTTGTTAATATTTTATTTTGTTGCTTGTGCTTATGATGCCATATCAATAAAATAATTAACAAGGTCCATGTCAAGGAAATTTGTACCTCTGCTTTCTTCTAAGAATTTCATGGTTCAGCTGTTACATTTAAGTCTTATCCATTTCAATTTAATTTTTGTGAATAGTGTGAGAGGTTAAATTTAATTCTTTTACATATGAATATCCAATTATCTGTACAACGTTTATTGAAGAGACAATCTTTTTTTTTTTTATAATAATGATTTTTTATTATATTATGTTAGTCACCATACAGTACATCCCCGGTTTTCGATGTAAGGCTCGATGATTCATTAGTTGTGTATAACACCCAGTGCACCAGCAATATGTGCCCTCCTTACTACCCATCACCGGTCTATCCCATTCCCCCACCCCCCTCCCCTCTGTAGCCCTCAGTTTGTTTCTCATAGTCCATAGTCTCTCATGTTTCATTCCCCCTTCTGATTACCCCCCCTTTCTTTATCCCTTTCTTCCCCTACTGATCATTCTAGTTCTTATGTTCCATAGATGAGAGAAATCATATGATAATTGTCTTTCTCTGCTTGACTTATTTCACTAAGCATTATCTCCTCCAGTGCCGTCCATGTTGTAGCAAATGTTGAGAAATCATTCTTTCTGATTGCTGAGTAATATTCCATTGTATATATGGACCACAACTTCTTAATCCAGTCATCTGTTGCAGGGCATCTCGGCTCCTTCCACGATTTAGCTATTGTGGACATTGCTGCTATGAACATTGGGGTGCATATGGCCCTTCTCTTCACTACGTCTGTATCTTTGGGGTAAACACCCAGTAGTGCAATGGCTGGATCATAGGGTAGCTCAATTTTTAACTTTTTAAGGGACCTCCACACGGTTTTCCAGAGTGGCTGTACCAACTTGCATTCCCACCAACAATGTAGGAGGGATCCCCTTTCTCCACATCCTCTCCAACAATTGTTATCTCTTGCCTTGTCTATTTTTGCCATTCTAACTGGTGTAAGGTGGTATCTCAGTGTGGTTTTGATTTGAATTTCCTTGATGGCTAATGATTTTGAACATTTTTTCATGTATCTGTTAGCCATTTGTATGTCTTCATTGGAAAAGTGTCTGTTCATATCTTCTGCCCATTTTTTGATTTGTTTATTTGTTTCTCGTGTATTGAGTTTGAGAAGCTCTTTGTAGATCTTGGATACCAGTCCTTTATCTGTAGTGTCATTTGCAAATATATTCTCCCATTCCGTGGGCTGCCTCTTAGTTTTTCTGACTGTTTCCTTGGATGTGCAGAAACTTTTAATCTTGATGAAGTCCCATAAATTCATTTTATCTTTTGTTTCACTTGCCTTTGGGGATGTATCATGAAAAAGGTTGCTTTGGCCGATGTCGTAGAGGTTGCTGCCTATGTTCTCCTCTAGAATTTTGATGGATTCCTGTCTCACATCAAGGTCTTTCATCCATTTGGAGTTTATTTTTGTGTATGGTGTGAGATAGTGGTCAAGTTTCATTCTTTTGCATGTAGCTGTCCAATTTTCCCAGCACCATTTATTGAAGAGACTGTCTTTTTCCCACCGGATGTTTTTTCCTGCTTTATCAAATATTAGTTGCCCAAGAAGCCGAGGGTCCATTTCTGGGCTCTCTATTCTGTTCCATTGGTCTATGTGTCTGTTTTTGTGCCAGTACCATGCTGTCTTTGTGATCACAGCTTTGTAGTACAGCTCGAAATCCGGCATTGTGATGCCCCCAGCTTTGTTTTTCCTTTTCAAGAGTTCCTTGGAGATTCGGGGCCTTTTCTGTTTTCATACAAATTTAAGGACTATTTGTTCCAGTTCTTTGAAAAACGTTCTCGGTATTTTGATCGGGATAGCATTGAAAGTGTAGATTGCTCTGGGTAGCATGGACATTTTAACTATGTTAATTCTTCCGATCCATGAGCAAGGAATATCTTTCCGTCTTTTTATGAACTCCTCAATATCTTTCAAGAGTGATTTACAGTTTCTAGAATATAGGTCCTTTACGTCTCTGGTTAAGTTAATTCCAAAGTAACGTATGGTTTTTGGTGCTATTATAAATGGAATGGATTCCCTAATTTCTCTTTTTTCGGTCTCGTTTTTCGTGTATAGAAATGCAACTGATTTCTGAGCATTGATTTTGTATCCTGCCACGTTACTGAATTGCTCTATAACTTCTAATAATTTGGGAGTGGCTTCTTTTGGGTTTTCCATATAGAGTATCATGTCATCTGCGACGAGAAACATTTTGAATTCTTCTTTGCCGATTTGAATACCTTTGATCCCTTTTTGTCGTCTGATTGCTGTTGCAAGGACTGCTAGTACTATGTTGAATAATAGTGGCGAGAGTGGGAATCCTTGTCGAGTTCCTGATCTTAAGGGAAAGGCTTCCAGCTTTCCCCATTGAGAATAATATTTGCAGTAGGCTTTTCATAGATGGCTTTTATGAGATTGAGAAATGTACCTTCTATTCCTAGACTCTGAAGGGTTTTAATCAGGAAAGGATGCTGTATTTTGTCAAATGCTTTTTCGGCATCGATTGAGAGGATCATATGGTTCCTGAGTCTTTTCTTGTTGATATGATGTATCATGCTGATTGATTTGCGAATATTGAACCACGCTTGCATCCCAGGTATGAATCCCAGTTGATCATGATGGATAATCCTTTTAATGTATGTTGGATTCTATTAGCAAGTATCTTGTTGCGGATTTTGGTGTCCATATTCATTAGCGAAATCGGTCTGTAATTCTCCTTTTTGAAGGGGTCTTTGCCTGGTTTGGGGATCAAGGTAATATTGGCCTCATAGAATGAGTTTGGTAGCTTTCCTTCTGTTTCTATTTTTTGAAAGAGCTTTAGGAGAATAGGTATTATTTCTTCTTTGAATGTTTGGTAGAATTCCCCAGGAAAACAGTCTGGGCCTGGAGTTTTGTTATTTGGAAGGTTGTTTATCACTGACTCAATTTCTTCATAATTAATTGGCCTGTTTAAGAAATCAATTTCTTCCTGTTTCAGTCTTGGTAGTTTATAGGTCCAGGAAGCATTCCATCTCTTCCAGATTGCTTAGTTTATTGGCATATAGCTGTTGATAAAAATTTCTAATAATCCTTCCAATTTCAATGGTGTTCTTCGTGACCTCTCCTTTTTCATTCATAATTTTAATAATCTGGGTCCTTTCTCTTTTCTTTTGGATAAGTGTTGCCAGTGGTCTGTCAATTTTGTTGATTCTCTCCAAGAACCAGCTTCTAGTCCTGTTGATCTGCTCTACTGTACTTCTGGTTTCTGCTTGATTGATTTCAGCTCTAATTTTGGTCAACTGATTCCTCGTTCGTGGATTAGGCCTGTCCCTCTGTGGCCGTTCCAGCTTCTTGAGGTGAGAATATAAAAACTGCATTTTAGATTTTTCTATTCTTTTGAGTGAGGCTTGGATGGCTATGTATTTCCCCCTTAGGACTGCCTTTGCAGTATCCCATAGGGTTTGGACTGTTGTATTTTCATTCTCATTGGTCTCCATAAATTGTTTAATTTGATTTTTGATTTCCTGGTTTATCGAGTCATTCCTGAGCAGGATGGTTCTTAGTCTCCAAGTGTTTGAGTTTCTTCCAAATTTTTCCTTGTGGTTGAGTTCCAATTTCAGAGCGTTGTGGTCTGAGAATATGCAGGGGATAATTTCAATCTTTTGGTATCAGTTGAGACCTGTTTTGTGTCCCAGAACATGGTCTATTCTTGAGAATGTTCCATGGGCATTAGAATAGAATGAGTATTCTTTGGTTCTGGGGTGTAGTGTTCTATATATATCTATGAAGTCCAACTCGTCGAGTATGGCATTCAAAGCCTTTGGTTCTTTGCTCAGTTTTTGCCAGGGTGTTCTATTTCTGATAGTGGAGAGTTGAGGTCCCCTACTATTAATGTATTTTTATTTATATGTCTCTTTATTCTGGTTAAGAGTTGGCTTGTGTATCTTGCTGCTCCCCTGTTGGGGGCATATATATTTATAATTGTCATATCCACTTGTTGAATACTTCCTTTAAGAATAATATAGTGTCCTTCTGTGTCTCTAACTGTAGTCTGTAGTTTAAAATCCAATTTATCTGATATGAGAATTGCTACCCCAGCTTTCTTTTGAGGTCCATTTGCGTGAAAGATGGTACTCCATCCCCTTACTCTCAGTCTGAATGCATCTTTGGGTTTGAAATGAGTCTCTTGTAGACAGCAAATGGATGGGTCATTTCTTTTTATCCAATCTGCAACCCTGTGGCATTTTATGGGATGGTTCAAACCATTTACATTAAGACTGAGTACTGAGAGATATGATTTTAATGTTGCCATGTTGCCAGTAAAGTCTTTGTTTGTATTGGCTGTGACTTTCTCTTCTGTATCACTCTTGGGGCCTTTTTACTTTTATAGAACCCCCCGTAATATCTCCTGTAGGGCTGGTTTCGTGGTTACAAAATTGGTTAGCGACTGGCGATTCTGAAATGTCTTTATTTCTCCATCAATTCTGAATGACAGCCTTGCTGGATAAAGGATCCTTGGCTGCATGTTTTTCTCTGAAAGAGCTTTAAATATGCTCCCCCAACCCTTTCTCTCATTCCAGGTCTGTGTAGACAGGTCTGACGTTATTCTGATGCCTTTGCCTTGGTACGTGAGAAATTTCTTTGCCCTGGCCGCTTTCAATACTGTATCCTTGCATCTAATATTTGCGAATTGCACTATGACGTGACGTGGCGTAGGTTTGTCGTGGTTGAGCTTGGGAGGGGTCCTCTCTGCCTCTTGGACACGAATGTTTGTTTCCCTTGCTAGATTAGGGAAGTTTTCAGCTACAATTTGTTCAAATATCTCTTCTAGACCTCTGTTTTTCTCCACCCCCTCCGGGATGCCGATGATTCTAACATTGGATCGTTTCATTGAGTCAGTCATCTCCTGTAACCTACTGTTGTGGGCATGGATTTTTTTAAGACCATCTTCTATTTTCATTTTTTCCTCTATTAACCCATCCTCCAATTCACTAACCCGTTCCTCTGCTTCTGCGACCCTGGCCGTCAGAGCCTCTAGTTTTGCCTGTATTTGGCTCATGGAATTTTTAATTTCTGTCAGATTCACTCTCATTTCTGTCCTTAGGGATTCTATATTCTCAGTAAGCTTTTCGTTAATAGTTTTTTCAATTCTGCTCATCATTTTGACCATCGTTACTCTGAATTCCATTTCTGATAATTTGGTTACATCCATATCCATTATTTCTGTGGCAGAGGCCGCAGACTCACTGTCTTTTCTTTGCTGGGGGGAGGGGGGCTTCTCCTTCTTGTCATTCTGATGAAGAGAGGTTGCAGGTTTTTCAGAGTCCAAATTATTGACTGGGTCCCAGGCCGTGCCCCTTGTTTTATAGGGATCTTTGGGATGTGGGCTTCTTCTTTAAAGATTTTATTTATTTATTTATGCGGCAGCCAACCAGTGAGAGAGGGAACAGAAGCAGGGGAGTGGGAGAGGAAGAAGCAGGCTCCCAGCGGAGGAGCCCGTTGAGGGACTCCTTTCCGGAATGCCGGAATCACGCCCTAAGCCGAATGCATGCGCTCAATGACTGCGCCACCCAGGCGCCTGGGTTGTGGGCTTCTTGATTTTTCAGCCTGCCTTCTGGGGGAGGGGCCTGCCGCGCCCATACTCAGGCAGCCCTGTTTGGGTAGAGTCTCGGCGTCCCCTGCGAGGGGGGATGGGGATGGGCACTCTCTGAGCCGGTATTTCCAGGCTTTTGTTGTCTGGCGGCTTTCCCTGGTGGTTTGCTGTGTCTCTTCTGAGAGTCAGAGCAGCAGCGGCCAAATTTCAGCCTCTGTCACGGAACAGAAGGATTGCGGCCCGTTCTCTACTAATGTTCTGGCCACTTTAACTCTGTTTCTGTTGGTGCTGCTCAACCCTGCAGCGTCCCGGGATGTGCGCCCCACACCTGGCGTCCCAGCCCTCACTTCCAGGGCCGGCGCGTCTCTGTCCTTTATGTTTCTAATGCCGCCAGCCGCCAGCCGCCCCGCGCGTGCTCCCGGATCTCCCGGTCTCAGTCTGGATCCAGTGAGCGCAACGGGATTCCGGTGTTCCGCGAGATGCCTGGTGGCGCGCGTCCCCAGGCCCATGGTCTCAGTCTGCTGTTTTGTGGGTGCTGACCGTGAGTCCGCCCGCTCTCCCGTGCAAGTGGCTACCGCTTCCTGGCACCCTAACGCGGCGGCTCCCTCTGCCTTCCGTTTATCTTCCGATATCTGTGCACAGTTTCATGGCTCCCCGCTTCGTACCTCAATACTCAGCGCTGGAGATGTTCATTTGTAGAGATCCAGATGCGTCTTCCTGTGTCTCAGGCTGGTTCCGTGGTTGTTTAGGCTGGTCTGGTACCTATCCATCTCGACTCGGAGGACCGGCTGAAAACGGTGTCTCCTACTCCTCCACCATCTTAACTCCCTCCATCTGTTTCATTATTCTATTTGTCTGTTTTTATGTCATTAAAACACTGTTTTATACTATAGCTTTATGGTATAGCTTGAAACCAAGGAATGTGATGCCTCCTGCTTATTTTCTTTTTTTTTCAGGATTTCATTGGCTCTTCAGGGTCTTTTGTGGTTTCATATACATTTTAGAAGTATTTTTTTCTACTTCTGTAAATGCCATTAAAGTCTTGATAGGGATTGCATTGAATCTATAAATGGCTTTTGGAAATATTGACATTTTAATGGTATTATCAATGCATATGTCTCTATAATTTTTATCTTCCTGATGTATTTATTATCATTAATTGTCCTTCTTTACATGTAGTAACATTTCTTATTTGTTTTAAAGTCTATTTTCCCCTATATTTGTACAGCCACTTCAGCTCTCTTATGGTTACTATTTGGATGATATTTGTTTTCCCACCCTTTAATTTTTGCCTTATTTGTATATTTTAATCTAAAGTGTGTCTCCTACACAAATCGATGAAACAGAATAGAGAACTCAGAAATGAACCCTCAAATCTATAGTCAAATAATCTTGGACAAAGCAGGAAAGAATATTCAATGGAAAAAGGTAGTTTCTTCAACAAATGGTGTTGGGGAAATTGGACAGCCACATGCAGAAGAATGAAACTAGACCACTTTCTTACACTATACACAAAAATAAACTCAAAATGGATGAAAGACTTAAATGTGAGACATGAATCCATCAAAATCCCAGAAGAGAACACAGGCAGCAACCTCTTTGACCTTGGCTGCAGCAACTTCTTGCTAGACACGTCTTCAAAGGCAAGGGAAACAAAAGCAAAAATCAACTATTAGGACTTCATCAAGAAAAAAAAAGCTTTGCACAGCAAAGGAAAGAGTTGACAAAAACAAAAGACACCTACTGAATGGGAGAAGATATTTGCAAACGTCTTATCAGATAAAAAGCTAGTATCTAAAATCTATAAATAACTTCTCAAAATCAACACCCTCCCCAGAAAAAAATCTAGTCAAGAAATGGGCAGAAGACATGAACAGATATTTATTCAAAGAAGACACACAAATGGCCAACAGACACATAAAAAAATGTTCCACATCCCTCAGCATCAGGAAAATACAAATCAAAACCACAATGAGATACCACTTCACACCAGTCTGAATGGCTAAAATGAACGACTCAGGAAATGACAGATGTTGGTAAGGATGTGGAGAAAGGGGAACCCTCTTACACTGTTGTTGAGAATGCAAGCTGGTACAGCCACTCTGGAAAACAGTACGGAGGCTCCTCAAGACGTTATAAACAGAGCTACCCTACAACCCAGCAGTTGTACTACTAGGTATTTACGCAAAGGATACAAAGATAGTGATGTGAAGGGGAACCTGCACCCCAATATTTATAGCAGCAATGTCCACAATAGCCAAACAATGGAAAGAACCCAGATGTCCACCCACAGATGAATGTATATCTATCAGAGATGTGTATATATTCAATGAACTCATACTCAGCCATCAAGAAGAATGAAATCCTGCCATTTGCAATGATGTGGATGGAACTAGAGGTTATTATGCTAAGCGAAATGAGTCAATCAGAGAAAGATAATTATCACATGATTTCACTCATATGTTGAATTTAAGAAATAAAACAGGATCATAGGGGAAGGGAGTGAAAAAATTAAATGAATTCAGAGAAGGAGATAAACCATAAGAGACTCTTAACTGTAGGAAACAAACTGAGGGCTGCTGGAGGGGAGGTGGGTGGGATATGGGGTAACTGGGTGATGGGCATTAAGGAGAGCACTTGATGTAATGAGCACTGGGTGTTATATGCAACTGATGAATCTCTAAATTCTACCTTTGAAACTAAAACAAAACAAAACAAAAACAAAAACAAGAACACCCAAAAGAGCCCCTATAAATCAATAAAGAAAAATACAAACAATATACCAGCAAAATAGGCAAATAATACAAATATGCAATTCACAGCAAAGGAAAGCTATTTTGCCTATAAGCATTTGAAAACATGTTCAACCTCATTAGTAGAGAATAAATAAATATAATTTGCACTAAAAAAAATAAAGTATGTTTCCTGTGGACAGCATGTGGTTTGATCTTGTTTGTTAGTTTCAGACTACTGAAACTCTCTGTTTTTTATTGATTTTTCAATCCATTTACATTCAGTGTTATCACCCATATGATTGCCTTTGCATATGCCATTTTGTTGTTTGCTTTCTATATGATTCATATATTTTTAAAATTCCTGTCCTCCTTTATTGCCTTATTTTGCCTTAAGTGAATATTTTCTTGTGTAACACTTAAACTTCTTAATAAATTTTTACATTAAAATTTTTAGTAATTTTTTAACAGTTGTACTAAGGCTTATGAGATATATCTTAACTAATCAGAATCTACCTCCAATTTCCATTAATTTAATTTCAGTTATTTAAAAAAACAAATTTTACTCTTATATAGCTCTATTAACTTTCTCCTTTTTTGTTCCTTTCTTGCTTAATCACTTTGTCTAATATATGTTATAAACTATTTAATACATAGTTATAATTATTATTGAATTTAATTTTATGTCTTTTAAAAGAAGGTGAGGAAATAAAAATAGATAGCAGATAGATACAACAGATAGATAGAGAACTCATACTATTCTTTTCATTTCTTAATTACGATTTGTGTTACATTTTCCTGGCTTTTCCTTCCTTCAATATACATTTGGTCCCATCCCTCTTTTGTGTTGTTATTGTCTAATATAATGTATTACTATATGATGTAGATACACAATGCAATTATATATGTATATATAGCTATTTTAAGATGTTAAGAAACAAAGGAGAAATATGAAATTATAATGAATTTTATAATTTTCTTCATAATAATCTTAAATGGCACTCTTTGCTTTTTGTTTTTTGTGGATTCAAATCACTGTCTAGTATCACTTGCTTTCAGCCCGAATAATTTTCTCTGTATTTCTCGTAAGGCACATATGTTAGCAACAAATCCTCTTGGAATTTGTTTACCTGGGGTATTAGTCATCTTGGTCTGCCATAACAAAATACCACAGACTGGGTGGCTAAAACAACAGCAATTTATTTTCTTACCTTTCTGGAGCCTAGAAGTCCCAGACCAAAGTCCAGCAGTATTGATTTCTGGTGATAACTTTCTGGCTTGCCGATGGTCACATTCTCACTGTGTCCTCACAAGGCAGAGAGACAGAAAGAGCTCTTAGGTGTCTCTTCTCATAAAGACACTAATCCTATAGATTTGGGGCCCAACCCTTATGACCTCATTTAACCTGAATTGTCTCCATAAATGTTATTGCCATATACAGTCACATTGGAGTTTGGGGAAAACACTGAATTTATAACATCTGGGAATGTCTTTATTTTGACATCATTTTATTATTATTTATTTTATTTTATTTTATTTTATTTTATTTTATTTTGTTTTGTTTTGTTTTATTTTATTTTATTTTATTTTATTTTATTTTATTTTATTTTTTAAAGATTTTATTTATTTGACAGAGATAGAGACAGCCAGCGAGAGAGGGAACACAAGCAGGGGGAGTGGGAGAGGAAGAAGCAGGCTCATAGCGGAGGAGCCTGATGTGGGGCTCGATCCCATAACGCCAGGATCACGCCCTGAGCCGAAGGCAGTCGCTCAACCGCTGTGCCACCCAGGCGCCCCTATTTTGACATCATTTTAAAATGTAGTTTTCATGGATATAAGAGATTTGGTTGAGAGTTTTCTGTGCTCTGTTTTGTCTTGCTTTTTGCACTTTGCTCTGTCACCATACTTCTTTCTGACCTCCATTGTGTCTGATTTGAAGTTAGCTGTTAATTGTACTGGGATTTTCTTGTTCATGATTCGCCATTTTCTCTTGGAGCTTTCAAGATGTCTCTTTGACTGTCATGTATCTTATGTTGATTTCTTTGTGTTGAGCTTTTTGAATGCATTAACGAATTGAATTTGTCATTTTCTCAGCAATTATTTCTTTGAACATTTTTAATTCTCTTTTCTTTTGTGTTCTGGTAGTCCATTATTTGTATGTTGTTATGCTTAATAATAACAAATATTTTGCTGAGTATCTGTTCATTTTCCTCCATTCTTATTTCTTTCTTGCATAATTTTTATAGCTTAGTCTTCAAATATTTTAATTCTTTCTCTGCCAGCCCAAATCTAATGTTGAACCTCTCCAGTGAAATTCTTGTTATATTTTTCAACTGCAGAATTTCTATTTTTTTCTTCTATAGTTATATCTCTTTATTGACATCCTTTATTTGATAAGACACTGTCATCATAATTTCATTTAATTTGTTATACATCGCTTTCTTTAATTCTCTGAATATAATTATGAAAATTACTTCTAAATCCTCTAGTGTGTGTTTTTTTTTTCTTCTTCTTCTTCTTGTGTAGGAGCCAATTTTCTTCTTTTGTGTGTCTTGTAAGTTTTTGTTGAAAACAAAACTTTAAGAAATAAAGTACAGCAAGTTCAGATACCGATCTCTTCTTTCCAGCTTATTAATATGTTGCACTTCATTATATGATAATGATTCGGCTGTAGTACTGTGAAGTCTATTTTCTCTCAAGTGTTCTGACCGATGTTCTGCTCAAAGTTTTGCTCTTTTTTAAAAATCTTAAGCCTAGGGTCCTGGGGTCTGCCACTTGGTTAACACTGTTTATGCCAGCCACTGGTTTGTCAGAGGTTGTACTTAATGCCTTTGAACTAGCAAGGCTTATTTATTTTTTCCTTTTAACATTTGATCTGCAAGTGGCTTCAGGACTTATTTTGTTTTTGAGGGAGACTATGAGTTTTCTGCACATTATTCTAGAGACTTTTTTTTCTCAAAAGTTCCCTTTCAGTCACTCCTTAGATGAAAGATCTTTGAATATACATAGACTTCCTGACTGGCAGGGATGAGTAATTTGGGGGTTCTCTGACTCTCTTCCCTGATCTCCTGGATAAGCTTCTATTGGTATCACCTGTAGTTGTTAGGCTCCACTAATTGCTACCTGACTTTAGCAATACTCTGGGATACAGTGTGGTCCATAGTTGGATCCACTTAAGTCAGTCCTCCTACTAATAGAGGTGGGCTGTTGACAGTCTTGAGTATTGTTCTGACACTTTTCTGGGTGAAACCTCAGGTGCAACTTGCATAGGGCAGGTGCATTATGAGTGTATGTTATGAGTTATGGTGTACGTGTGCCAGGGGAAGGTGGAAACAGGTGTTAGCACTGAGATCCACCCACTATGGATGTTCTGTAACTCCAGAATAAGATTTGGTGGTTTTTCAGCTTCCTAATCTATCCAAAATAGCTTTTTCATCTGCGGAAACTGGGGACAGATATTTGCCATTTTTCTGTCAACTTTGCTTGACAGAAGTTCTCCCATAATATAAATCTATATGGACAAGGGGACAGAGCTCTTCACAAATTGCCATATCCAGATCCTCCCTACTTGTGGGAATTGGGGGTGGAAAAATGGTCATTACCACCTGAATGCTACCACACACTCAGTGTAGGCCTTTTGCAGCATGGGCCTGTGGAAAATGTGATCTCTTCATGCTCACTGGCTTCTCGAGAGCTGCAGGGAGGAGATAAACGGCTACTGGCTGTGAAGCCCACTGTCCCAACTCATTGCTATGGAAGAGCTGGGGGAGGAGGTGAGTGTAGTCTTTAGCATGAATGCCATTGCCATCCACTGTTATGACTAAGTTGTCATAGATTTTGTTGAGTAAATGTTTCTCAGTTTGCTGTAAGGCCTTTGATCAATCTTCAAAGACTTCGAATGATTGTCTTTCCTAATTTTTATGAGCTTAGTAGGTACCTCTCCCGGGCAGTTTTCCCTGAGTTCTCTTTACCACCGTTTGGGATGCCTTCCTGCCATGAGGCTTCGAGCACTGTTCCATCTTACAAAATTAGAGAAAACAATATTTTATCTCCATGTATTATTGTGACTGTTACATTAAATTATTTTTCACAATCAGAACTTTTATCTTTATTTAACTATTATGCCAATATATTGATTTTTAGCACCAAATTTACTTTAACAAAAATCATTGTCAATAGGTAGAAACAGCAATTTCCGGTGACTTTGATCTTTGGCAATGCTGTAACTGGTCTACATGATACAACCAATTCATTGTATGTTATTTTATATGACAGACTTTATTCATTTTTCCCTCTTTCAATTCAATTATCATAAAGATTTTGATGGAAAGCATATCAATATTCTGGAAATGTTAATATAAAAATGCCCTAGCTACTGGAGAAGCTGTTAAAAAAGCAATGCAGAATGTAAGCATGGTAGACATTGTCAGGATGGCAGCTTGGTAGGATGACAAAGGTTAGCTGAGAATCAGGAGCTTGCCTTGGTTTCATTCCCCTTGCTCTGAGACCTAGAAATATTATTCAATCCCTGTGCCTAACTGTACCTTCCAGGTATCCAAGTAAAACCTTATATAATGATGGGATTTAGTGAGATCACCAAGGACCTGTTTAAATATATTCTTCTGGGTCAAGAAAGTTGGAATCAGAAGGAAGGGGTCACAAGAATAACAGAGGATAGATGATCAAAATAATGGGGTCTGAAAAATAGAAGAAATAATGATCATCTAGCATATTAGATTTCCAAATTTTCAACAGCAGTAACATGTTTTGAAAAGAAGAACTTAAGAAGATTCAGCTTCAATATACAAACATCAGTTCCCTAGTGGAAGTGGGGTTGGAGCAAGTACTGCTGCAGTAACTTGTTCATATCTCCATCAGTGGGCCTGGACCCAATATTGCCAATTTCTGTTGGAATCCAGTGTGAAACTTGATCTGATCCCATCTTTCCTCTGTAACAATAAAATCTCATATGGTGGGGAGCACTAAAACTCATGAGGTAGCCCTAATGAAGATCATGTGGTAGAAGATACTCCATTCATTCTTAAGGTTTTATTGAGTCTTCCTAACTAAGGAGTCAGCTCCAGGACAAAACTCAATTTGTGATATTTCAGCCTTTAGCAGAGGAAGTCAAAAAGGCTTTACATAGGCCATTCTATATCGATATATGAGAATTAGAAATTGAGCCTTTTGCTAGCATTCACATAGGTTATAGTCGGCTACATACCTCCTCTCCTGATACTTGAAAATCTAATTAGCTCTTAAAGAGGATGAGGTGTGTTAGAACATGAGAAGAGTCCCTTGGATGCACCTTTAAGCTCTGAGAGACTTTTAGCTGCTCTTTGCAAAGCTGGGGTACAGCCATAGAAAGGGAGTACACCATGGTCTTACCATGTGTCCTCTGAATTTGCTGTAGCCCTCTCTCTGAAATACAACCATGTCTTGCTGTGGGATCCACTGAAGCTGAGGATTTGACCCTGCAGCAGAAGCTGGAGAGTGGTTCACCAAGGCAGCAAGCTGGAAGGAGGGGCTGGTGAGAAGTTGAAGTCTACAGCGGGTGAATACCCAGATGGAGCCAAAACAGCTAGGGAGACCCTTTTGGAGCACTATCTTGGCAGAGAAGTAGTCCACAAGTACACCCAGCTATAGCTGGATCATCAAAATTTATCAGGTCATACCAGGAAGAGGAGAACAAGGCATATCACTTAGAGACCATTTATCCCTTCCCCTTCCTCTTATCACCATGAAGATGTAGAAGTTCCCTGCCTTATAAACCTGAATACTTTCTCAGAGAAAGATTCACGAGGAGGGGAAAGGAACTGGGAGACTGAACATTTGTATTAAGAAAAATTAGACAGTCAGAGGGATAGCATAAATTAGCATGTTGCACTCAACCGTAAGTGGTGAGAAACTAAAAGTAACAGACATTTTATTAACTGGAAGGCTAACTGGAAGGCAGAGGCTTGCACTTTGGCCAGTAGAGGAGATGTCTGTCTTCAGAGCAGCCACACCTGTTCTGGCAAAGCAGTCAGGCCAGGGCCTGAGGCTCAGTGAGCATTGAGCAGGTATAGGCTAGGTAGGAAGACATTTGCAAAGGAGTGCTGCTGCCATCTCCATAAGGAAGTCAACCCAGTGAAGGCCAGAATCTCGTCAAGTTCCATGCTTATTCTTCTCACCCCATCCCACATTAGTTCAGAACTTTTTCTTGATGGAAAATCTGTGGAACAAATATGAAAGAGATTAAAGGCTGACATTTAAATAGTCAGTCAATATCTGTCTTCTTTCATCTTGTTCAGGGTAAATCTCTACCTTATGGAATGGTTCTCAGGAGTTGAAAACAGGGCCAAAAGCTTTTAAGTTTGAGAAGGATCCATTGGGCAGACTGAGCTAAAAGGGTCTAAAAAGACAAAGAGACCCCACACCTTCAAGACATATAGATGAAGTCAAGTAACTGGTCTAGGTCACATATTCAGTGGTAGATGGATACATGAATTATATTGTTATATTATATTATCTTTGCCAACTGTCTGGACCCCGAGAATGAGAATATTCATTGAATACCTAAAACATGTCACTATCCTGTAACCATTTTTAAAAAATATTTTATTTTTGTATTTGAGAGAGAGAAATATATATATATATAGAGAGAGAGAGAGAGAGAGAGAGCGCGCGAGAGAGCACTAGCAAAGGGGAGAGGAGAAGCAGGCTTCCCGCTGAGCAGGGAACCTGATGCAGGGCTAGATCCCTGGGATAATGACCTGAAGCAAAGGCAAATGCTTAACCAACTGAGCCAGTCAGGAGACCCTGTATCCACTTTTATAGATGAGAAAACTGAGGCTCAGAGACAAGAGCTCAATAGCCCAGGATGACAAGAGTGCAAGTAGCAGAGTTAAAATCATTGAGTTCTAGAAATGTTAACAGCGTGTCCTTTATATGATACAGTGTTAAACAAAACAGATGTGATCTTGCCCTTCATAAAAATTAGTGAAAATTAATATTACATTCAACTCTATTATGTCAGTGAAGCTTAATCTCATGAATTATTTAATTTATTTTAAGTGGATCAAGAAAGATGAATAAAGGCAGGAAATCATTCTTAAAAAAAAAAAAAAAAAAAGGAAAAGAGACCAGCCTATGTAAAGGACATAACACAGCTTCTAACACAGTAATCTAAGAAGCAATGTTTGTTCTTTCCATTCTGTTCTAACGTTCACATAGGTTCTTTTTCAGTTATTTACTGTTTTATACCATGTGCTTTAATCCCCATTAGTTGTGCTTGTCCATGTAGTCGTTACCAGTGGGCCAGATAGCATACCTCTTTTTCATCCCTGTGGAATGTGGCACTAATCACTGCCGTTTTAACCAAAGTCATTTTATTGTGGTGGCTGAAGAGGATCTTTCCTAGACAAGTTGACTGGAATGAGACTAATCTATTTTTCTCTGCTTTTTTCCCTCAAAAATGGGGAAAATCCCACCAGGACCATCATAGATGACTTAAGAGAAGAGTCACTAGTAGTGCAAAAAAGCTGCACCTCTCAATTAAGCCAACATTGATTAGGAAGGAAACAGAACAGCAATAGGAGCTTGCCTTCACTAACTGATTTTTGTCTCAAGGTTTCCGAGGTGGTGATAAAAGTGGGAAGTGCAGGTTTTGAAATCAGACAGGTTTTGATTATTAATAGTAACTCTTCCCTTTAGTCTTTTGGCTTCTTCTATAGTTATAAAGTCTTCATATTAAAACAGTGAGTAACAATATGTACCTTATAGGTTACTGCAAGGATTGAGGTAATGCACCCAGCACAGTGCCTGGTTCCTGGTCAGGACCTGGTGATCTGGGGTCATTAACATTTAGCTGTGCCTTCCCTCTGTCCCTGCAGCCTCACCAGCCTTGGCGTCTTACCTCCATGGAACAGGAACACAGAGCTTGACCCTCACTTGCGCAGCAACTTCTGCTCCCTGTGCCTGTGCCATTTGAGTCTGTGCCACAAGACTGGCACACTGCTGGGTAGTTCCAGGTTCAGGTAGATACTTTACTTCCTCATTAGCAAAGGCAGAGCTCTTGCTAAATCACTGGCAGAATGTCTCATTGCCTTTTATTCATTACTGGCTACTAATTATTTTAAATTGTTTCTTAATTAGATTCTGTCCACTGGAAAATGGATGTGAAATGAACAGGACACAGGATGGACCTGCAGGATGAAACAAACAGTGCATGGTTCCTCAAAGATGGTCATTGCCACCAGGAGAGGATACTTTACTTAAGGCTCCATTTCCTTGCCAGACTCTCCCAGGCCCACTTTTCCAGCCCTTGAGGAAAACATCTTCTTTCCAGGGCTCTCAGTAAGGACAGGCTATAGTCTGTCAGGAACAAATGTTTGCAGCAGACTTCAAGTCTTGAGTAGTAGGTCTCCCTTAAGGAAAGGTGAATAAAACCAGATGGAATCTGCCCTGGCAGTTTTGTCTCCTTGGCTATTCTCTGTTTACATGGATCTGCTCCCAACCCCTCTGCAATCCAGAGCCTTCATCTTTCCTCCTCCCCTACCAGGCTATGACCCGAGAAAAGGCATTGCCCTTGGTTTCTTATCCTTCCCTTTATGTTACTGATTCTATTCTTGCCGGGGGACTAAAGATGCTTCTTATAAAGTCTCATCTCTAGCTGTAAATGAGTTATTTCTCTTACAGAAAGGCAAGCTATCAATTTGATAGTATGCAACAAAGATTTCAAAGTTTACAGTCTTTATTTCTGCTTTCAATAAATAATCTAAGAAAATAATCACAAATGAAGACATAGCTCAAGCTGAAGGATGGTGTTATAGATTGAATGGTGTCCTTCCAAAGTTCATATGTTGGAGTCCTAACCCTCAGTACCAAGTACCTGACCTTGATTGGAGATAAGGTTTTTATAGAGGTAATTACGTTAAAATGAGGTAATTAAGTGGGCCCCAACCCAAAGTAACTGAAGTCATTATGAAAAGGGGAAAGTTGGACAGAACTGTGTATAGAGAGAAGATGATGTGAAGACACTGGTAGAAGATGGCCATCTACAACTCAGGGAGAGAGGCCTGCCTGCAACAGAGTCTCCCTCACAACCTCGGAAGGAACCAACTCTGCCCACACCTTCATCTCAGACTTCCAACCTCCAGAACTGTGACAATGCCTTTCTGTTAAGTTGCCCAGTTTATGGCACTTTGTTATAGCGGTCCTATCAAACTAAAGCAGATGGACAAAGAGATATTGATAGCACGGAAAAAATAATCTAAGTGAGAAATAGGCTTAAAATTCACAGGCAGGAAGGTTACATACATATAAACCAGACCAAAAAAAACCCACGTAGAAAGGTCATCGAAGAAAATGTTCAATCATACTAGTAACCAAAGAGTGAAACTTTAAACAACAAAGAAATATATCTTTTTCCAACCAAACTGGATTTTTTAAATCAAACTATTTAATTCTGAGAAGGTCCAGAGAGATGTGTTTTCTCATATGCTGCTGAAGTGAGTGTGTGTTGGTATAACTTTCCTGGAAACCAAGTTGCCTAAAAATTGGAGAACTTTAACGTTTTTTGTGCTTTATGGGCTAATATTTCAATTTCTAGGCATGTATTCTTAGAAAATAATCATGGTTTTGAAGAAAGGTTAAGATACAAAGATGATGCAGCATGATTCATAATAGGAAAACAAATAGAAGTAACAAAAATTCCCATAGTAAGAACCAATATGTAACTTCTGATATACTTGTGAAATTATGTATTATGAAGCAAAAGTGTTTGTAAGAATGTGTTTCATACTGTGAGAATGTGTTACCTGCTTTATAAAATTAAAACCACTAAATGTATTTTTGAAAAAGTGACTAAGATTTTATACAAATTATCTTTCGTCATAGGAGTGTGTGTTATTTCAAAATTATTTTATTATTCCATATATAATATAAAATTAAAATACATAATTATTTATGTATTTTGAATAATTTAATACTCTTTTTGAAAAAGAATTAAAAAGCATCATCAAGAAGATGTAATAATGTATAAGGAATCACTGGGTGTTATACACAACTAATGAATCATGGAACTTTACATCAGAAACCAGGGATGTACTGTATGGTGACTAACATAATATAATAAAAAAAATTAAATAAAAAAAAAAAGAAAAGCAGGACAAAACTAGCACAAAATGTAAATAACAAAAAAAAAATGTATAAGGAATGGGTGTGGACATGAGGTTTTCCAGTATTCCTAAAATCAGTTATGTACTTGACTGCATTTTATTGATCTTTCTGGACCCCAAGCAGAGATAAATAGTTAAGCAGTAAAACGACAGAGGTTTCACGGGGGAAAAAGATTCTCAGGCAGGAGAGGCAAGACTATGTGACGGAGTGTAAACCCGGAAAGAGCAATGTGCTAGTTGACCATGCTAGTGAGGCAGTAGGCAGACCGTGTCAATCAAAGACACACATACAGCAGGTGGGCAGGCATCAGCTGTCAGGTTAGAACCAAAGTGTGGGACACAGCACTTGGACTAGGTAGATGGTAACTTCTCAGCACGTGGAAACAAACACTGCCAGCTCACTTTCAAGGAGGAATTAAAACAATTCTTCAAAGAAGCAGTTCTAAAGCTTTGGTCATAGGTTGCCTTCACTCCTTCAAAATTCCTGAGCACACCTAAGATCTTGTCTATCCATATTTTCTGTATTAGAAATTATGTCTGACATATATCAATATATTTATTATTTATTTAGAAATAAGAAAAACCCATTTGATAGTAAAATAAATTCTGTTTTATAAAAATTAACTAAAATGTTCTTCAAAGAAAAAATGTAGTGAGAAAATTGGTATCAATTTGCTATTTTGCAAATCTCTTTAATGTGTGGCTTACTAGAAGGTGGATGAATTTCACTTGTTCTCCATGCAATCTATTGTGATATCACATGACAGACAGCCTCTAGAAGACCCTACTGGACAGTTGTGAGAGAATGGCAGTGAAAAAAATGTATATATATATTTAAAAACACCTCTTCAGCATTATCATAAAAATGATTTTGAATTCATGGTTCCATGGAAAGTATTTGGGGGACCTTAAAGTTTCCTGGACCAAGCTTTGATAAACAATAGATACTGCCAGAGACAGGATAATAAGTAAATAGGAAACTGCCCAAAGACCAGACCTACATTCCACAGATGCTATTCAGCCATCCTTAAGAAAGCCTTCCTTCCTTTTTCCCAGCACTTGGAACCATTGAATCAGTGAGACCCCTGGAAAACAAAAAGCTGCTGCTGGCAAACAAGACATGAAAAACAGGACACAAATTGTATCTTACATATCAAAACATGCGTAAGAATCTATATTCCAACGTGCGAACACTGAGCAACTACCACAGAAGTGACAGAGATTATGGCTTAGAGCCAGTGACAGTGGTAAGTAGGAGGTAGGACAGATACCCCTGAGAGTGTCTAGCTAGGTAGCTGGCATCCTCTGTAGAGAACCTGGGGACCACTGCAATTGCTGCACAGAACACTGAGATGTTGTGTGTGGGTTTGGTGAGTCAAGATTGTGGCTCGGGTAGGTGGTATCAACCCTGACATCAGGGGAGTCCCCACACCCAACAGAAAGCCTTCTGGCTGCCCTTGTCCAGCCTGTATATGCCTGCCAAGCAATATCTGAAGACAGCGTGTTGCAGAGGGAACTGGTAAGTAAACACTGATGCTCAAATGCAAAGACCAACAGATATTCAAGAATCATCCAGCATTTGCATGAAACCATTCGAAGAAGCCAAATCTTCAAAGACAACCAGAAGTATTCATTTGTTCAAAATACCTATCGATCAGCAATCAGGTGCCAATATGGATATAGTATGATTTATTTAACCATTCTTTCATGATAAGCAGATTTTAATTTTGTTGATTACTATAATCCTCATTAAAATTAACATGTTTGAAAAAATAAATATAGTAATTAACAAAGTATATTTGCAAAATCAGCCATTTTTTCAAATTGTTATACATATTTTCATTTATTTAAGTCTCATGGCTTTCTTTGATGTTGGTCTTATTATCAGTTATACATATTTGTGTAAATATATCTGTAAGGATCCTTGGTGTAAGCAGAAATGTTGTGAGTAAGAGACATGCAAATTTTAAGTTTTGATCAATTTGGCAAATTGTCTTCAAGTATTTGTATAAATTTACTCTTGTACAGAGTACATCACTTTTAACTTAAATCTACACTTCTGCCAAAAATAGGTAATAGCTCCAATTTTCCTGCCAATACTAAATTGGTATTACTATTCTTTTTGGTTTTTGTCTTTTGGGTCAAGAAAAAAAATCCCGTTGCAGTTTAAATTTTTATTTAGATATTATTTAATTTAATTTAATAAAACTTAAATTTTATTTTTTTATAAAGTTGTATATTTTTAAATGTTTATTGATGATTTGTATTTGTAATATGTAAATTGCTCATTAATAGCCACTACCAAATCTTCTATTAATTTTTCTTTTTTCATTGCTATATAGGCACTTCCTACACACTATGAATACTCTTTGTCCATCACATAAATTTTCACTATTTTCCCCACGTTGTCACTTAATAATTTATATGATGCCTTTGACATTAGCCAAATTCTTAATATTTATTAAATTAAATCTTGAAGACTTTTTCCTCAATGGCTTCTGACTAGGGTCTATTTCATGTTTAGACTTTTGACATTGGAATTAATTTTAATTTTAATTTTTCCTTTTCTACAAAAAATAAGTCAGTGTTGTTTATAGCTGGAAAAATCCATAATTTAAACATTCACATGCCCAGATTCAGTGGGCCAAAATCATAGATCTCATACCAATAAGTCAGCCACCCATTGGACGAATAACTTCATGAGTCCATTGACAGCCCTTAAGAATCCTTTTTGTTGAAGATTGCCAGGCAAAAAATGTTGGTTATACACCTATCCTTCTTCCACATAGCTGCTAGGAGAAAGGGCAGGGGTTCCCCAACCTCAGGTAAACACTATTATCTCCAAAGAAACATAATAAAGTATGGAGCAAAAACGTCTCTGCTCTTCTTCTCCTGCTCATGAGGGACTGTGTATTGGGGCAGAGGAGCACAAAGAGTTTGTGAACACATTATTCAAATTTCCCTCTAGCAGGGACTTGAGGAAAGATACTGAATTTAAGGTTCCATAGGCTCTAGGTATGATCCAGCCCAGAGCACTAGAGGAGACCGGTCAAGGTACCCCTGTGGGCATAATTCTTGAGAAACCAAGTGGAGGCTTTGGAATTGTGGCTAGCATTTTTTTTCCGTCAAAATGAATATAGTTTTGTTGTGTATTCATTGCTCTTACTGAAGGTATAGTGCATTTCCCCAGCCTTCACCTGGCCTTTTGAGACTTCCTGCACTTCCCATTATGGGACAGATAGCTCTTCAGCTAGAGGAACTTAGTGCCTCTCATAAGTCAGGAGATCTCATTGTTCAGCCTGTTCACAAATGGTATCATCAGGAGAAAATTCAAAGCAACTTAAGCCATTCCACCAAATGAGATTCCATTCTCAGAGGGCCTGCAGCATCAGCTAGGCATTTGGAAAGACAGTGAAATTTGGGATAAATGGACGTAATTTGCTTCCAAGAGATTTCCATCAACTGTACTTGAGTTAGAGGAAACTTTGCCCAAGTTATTTGTCTTAGCCTGAGGTCTGGAAATTTTATCATCTTGTTTACCTAGCAAGTGAGGCTGTTGTGGAACTGCAATAAAATACAGAACCAGAAGCCAATCAAAGTATAAGCTGAATTATGAATTTGGACCAGCACAAGGTACCAGAAATATAGGGCCAGGGAAAAGATGTGGAGGTAAGGAGCATATTGAGAGAGAGAAAGATTAAATAGGGGGAATGGACCATGAGAGACTGTGGACTCTGTGGACTGAGGGCTTCGGAGGGCAGGGGGGTGGGGGACTGGGATAGGCTGGTGATGGGTCGTAAGGAGGGCACGTACTGCATGGTGCGCTGGGTGTTATACGCAAGTAATGAGTCATGGAACTTTACATCAGAAACCAGGATTGTGCTGTATGGTGACTAACATAATATAATAAAAAATATTATTAAAAAATAAAAAATAAAGATAGTTAAGACAGTAAATTAAAAAAATAGTGTTCTCTACCATTAATTTGCAATCAGTAGTCACTAGCTTACTTGTTTTTTCATTGTTTAACCTTATTTTATAATAATTTTGGATCTGCAGAAGAGTTGTGAAGGTAGCACAGGCAGTCCCTCTATGCCCTTCCTTCCCTTGCATCAGTGTCTTACCTAACTGTGGTACAGTTATCAGAACTAATAGACGCATACCACTATAACACTATAAGCTGAACTATAGACTTATTCAGATTTTACCAATTTTTGCACTAATATATATTTTTCTGTTACATGATCCCATCCAAGATAGTGTGTTACATTTATTCATTATGTCTCCTAAGTTTTCTCTAATCTGTGATTTTTATCCCTCATTTTTTTCTTGTTTTTCACAACCTTGCCACTTTTGAAGAGTGCTTGTCAGATATATTTGCAGAAGCTACCTCAATTTGGGTTTGTCTGATACTTTCTAATATTAGACTGCCTTTCTCATCTCATCATATAGGGAGTATCTGATGTCAACACAAGTTGTCACTAGTGATATTAATGTTGATTGCTGAGTTCCAGTGGTTTTTGCCAGGTTTTCCCCTTTCCATACTCCATCTCAATGGTTCTCAACCAGTGGTGGTTTTGTGCCCTAGGAAATACTCAGGAATGTCTGGGGACATGTTTGTTTTTTACAGGTGAGAGAGGACTGTACTACTGGCATCTAGTGGGTGGAGGTGAGAGATGCTTCTGAGCATCTTCTATTGCACAGAGAAGCCCCTATAACAGAGAAGAGGGAGGGCCGAGAGACCCTGTTCTACCCATTAGTGGCCACAAACTGCCTTCAGCCCATACTCAACAGGAAGTGAAATGAGCTTTACCCTGTAGAAGGAGTAGCATCAAATAATTTATAAATCTATGTGAAAGCCAGCACAGTAATTAAATATTTTGCAGGAGATACTTTGAGGCTATGCAAACTCCTGTTTCTCCTTAATGTACCACCCACTAATTTTAGCATTCATCAATTGCCTGGAGCAATTATTACTGTGCTATTCTAATGGTAATTTTCTATTTCCCTCATTGCTTTTGCATTTATTATTTCTGCCTTGCTTTTTAAATTAGCTTTTCATGTAACTATAATTTGAGTATAAAGAATTACATTTATTTCCTGTGTCACTAGTAGAATTGACCCCAAATATATTTTCCTGCCTTATTCACTTACATCCTCATTTATTTACCTATTCTTCTACTTATTCAACAAATATTTATTGAGCATTTACTGCATCCTGTGCATTGCTGTTCTAGGCCTTGAACATATAGTAGAAAATGAAATAAGCTTAATCCTTGTCATGTGGAACCTACCCTCAAACGAGGGAA
Organism: Ursus arctos; assembly: GCF_023065955.2. Taxonomy (NCBI): domain Eukaryota; kingdom Metazoa; phylum Chordata; class Mammalia; order Carnivora; family Ursidae; genus Ursus; species Ursus arctos. Next base: position 341,157 of record NC_079874.1, read on the forward strand.
GACACTGAACTAGTGCAGAGGTCAGGGAAATGCTTTTGTGGAGGCAAATAATAATAAGTGTCTGTGCATCAGCCTCCAGAGATGCAAATCAGACAGCGAGGAGTGGAGAATGGGTCTGGGGGTGAGGAGAGGCAAATAGAAAAGCCAGAACAATCACGACAAAGGGGCACTAGCTGCAAGTGGCTTAACTAAGGCCTATGTGTAGGTGATTTTAGCTCTGAGGGACAGAGCTAACTACTCTAACATCGTAACCACTGAACCTCAGTCTGAGTGCTAAGGGATATCCCAGCCTTCTTAATCCCAGCCCTCTGGGCTGGGCATCATCCCTCAGGGCCAGTGCAGAAAGAACTCCTGCTTAAAATCAGATGGTTTCTAGACCCCTTTGTCTCTGAGTGGGTAGGGGTCTGAGGTTGCATCTCTCACTGAATAATGGATGGACTGTCTTGGGTAAGGGGTCTCCATAATTCCACATTTCAGAGAACCGTTGGGCATGATTCATGTAGAAAAGCACACACACACATCTCAAGCAATGGGATTCACTGGGTATGTGATTTTTTTTTTCTATTTAATTCCTTATGAAAAATGCCTCTATGTGTGGCACAAGAGTACTCTTTAAAAATATATGTAACCATACTCTTGTTTTCTAACAGGAAACAAAAGATTGGGGATTCAAGCATCATCAATATTAAGGTCAATTATTTCACTCTTCTGTAAATAGTGCGGGTGGTCTTGTTTTGGGGGAAAGCCCTGAAATGTTGCTTTCCTGAGAAACCAATTGATGTGATCTGGTTCTCTGCTTACTTGCCTCCCCTTTCAGGCAGTGGGTTATCTCTTGTTTTATCAATGTATCTACTAGGGTATGCAGGAAAAATAATTATGTCTGTGTCTTTCTTTTTAATTTCCTCTTCATCCCTTTCCTTCTCCCTTACCCTCTCTTTCTTCACCCTCTCCCCTATCCTTGCTTATACTATTCAGAAACATGAAGTAAAAGGAGGCACTCATGAGATGATGCAGTTATCCAGTCACTAGATTCTGTTGGTTCAGAGCCTGCAACATCAGCACGTAAGAGAATGTGTTCTCAGGTGTATGGTGCCCAGACCTGGAGGCATGGATTAACCAGCCTCTGCTAGGTACAGTTTATTAGGCATTCTCCAAATAAACTATTTTTACCAACATTTTAGCAAAATTGTGTCAATATGGCAGACTCTGAATTAAAGTATACCAGTCCCTATGTATAGTTTTTGTTATTTTTTCTTAAAGTCTCTCCTAGATATGATATATGGAGTAAAATACATTTCAATCACATCTTGATTAATTATGCATGTGCTCTGGGGGAGGGAGTGACCAGTTCCCAGATGAAGGCAGAATGTTTCCTCTCCACAGAAAGTTCCCTCATGCCTCTTCCCGTCAATACTCACTGCCACCCTCCCTCTACAGTATGGATTATTACTTTCCAGCTTCCATCACACTGTACTTGTTGATATAAAAGTTTATAATTCATACATACTTTATATAAAAGGAATCAGTGTGCATGACCTCTTGGGTCTGGCTTATTTTGCTCTATTACAATACTCCCCCCTTAACCACCGTTTCGCTTTCCATTGTTTCAGTTACCTGAGGTCAACCATGGTCCAGAAACAGAGGGTCCTTTCTGATGTGTTGTCAGAAGGTCAATAGTGGCTTCGCTGTACTTCAATGCCTGTGTAATTCACCTCACCTCATTTCATCACACAGGTATTTTATTATCTTGCATAATCACAGGAAGAAGTATGACTACAAGACAATAAGATATTTTGACAGAGACCACATTCATGTAACTTTTATTGCAGTGCCTAATTTATAAATTAAAATTTATCATAGGCTATACTATATACTATCATATAGTATATACAGGGTTTGGTACTATCTGCAGTTTCAGGCATCCATTGGAGGTCTTCGTCTTGGGAAGAAGGGGGCTATGTATAACGTTTCTGAGATTCAGCCCTATTGTTAAGTGTAGTAATTGTTTTGTTTTGTTGTTTTAATCATTTGATATTCCATTGTATAAATGTATGACACTTTGTTGGTCCATTCTTTGTTGGACATTTGGTTTATTTTCAGTTTGGACTATTACGGATCAAACTGCTAGGAACAGGCTTATATGTGACTTGGTGAGCATAAGCATTCACTTAGTTGGGTGTTGCTATGGCTTGAATTGTGTTTTCCAAAATTCATATTGTTGAAGTCCTAACCTCCAGTGTTTCAGAATTTGTCCTTATTTGGAATGGGGTTGTTGCATTTATAATTTGTTTAGATGAGGTCATAACTGGAGCAGGGTGGTGCCTACTCCTGTATGTCTGGTGTTCTTATAAAAATAGGGAGGGTTGGACATAGGTGCACAAACAGGGAGAAAGACACAAGACGCCTGAAGAGCTGCTGCAAGCCAAGGATCTACCAAACACTAGGACAGAGGCCTAAAGAGCTCCTTCCATTCTGCCTTCAGAGGGAGCATAGATCTACTAATAGCTTGGTCTTAGACTCCTAGCATCTGGGACTCTGAAACAATACATTCTTGTTTATGCCACCCAATTTATCATATTTTGTTATGGCAGCTCCAGAAAACGAATATAGGTATTTGTCTAGCAGTAGAATTGTGGGAAGATAGGGTAAGAATTGGTTAAAGTTTATTTGAAACTGTCAATTTCCCAATGTTATTACACATTTTACAATCTGAAAAGCAGTATATGAGAGAGGTTCATTTGACTCATTGCCAGTATTTGGATTATTTAATTTTGGTCATTCCAATGAATGTGTAGTGATATACCATAACGTATTTTTTCTTTTGTTTTATTTTTCTTTCCTTTCTCTGATAATTAATTCATGTGAACATCTAATTGTATATTTATTAACCTTACAGATATTTTCTTCTGTGAAGTGTCTGTTCAAGTTCTTTGTTAATTTTGGTATTCAGTTTTACGTTTTCATTGATTGTTGTACATTATTACATATTATATTTTTTTAAGATTTTATTTATTTATTTGAGAGTGAGAGCATGAGTTGCAGGAGGGGCACACGGAAAGGGAGAAGTGGACTCCCTGCTGATCAGGGAGCCCAAGACTTGGGGCTCGATCCCAGGACTCTGGGATCATGACCTGAGCCAAAGGCAGATGCTTAACCAACTGAGACATCCAGGAGCACTCATATTTACATATTCTGAATAAAAGTTTTGTTAGATGTATTTATTGCAAACATTTTTTTCCTCAGTATATGCTTGTCTTTTTGCTTTTTTAATGGTGTACTTGACAAGTAAAATTTTAAATTTTGATGAAGTAAATTTTATTTTTTCTTCTTTGATTAATGTTTTCCACACTTTTTCTAAGAAATTTTTGCCTACTCCCAAGACCATGAAGACATTTTCTTATGTCTATTTACAGAACTTTATGGTTTTAACTTACTCAAAGATAACTTTAAAGTTAACTTCTGAGGATGGTTGAAGTGTCAAAGTTAGTATTTTCACTCCTAGTGCCTCCGCCCCCAACTCAGGGTGCACATCCTGCTGCAGCACACACACCCTGCCCTATCCATCCTTCTAGGTTGGAATTGAAATCATGAAGTAGTGAGAATCTGCATCTAAATTACCAGATGAAAACAGCCATCTGGGGAAGGTGTGTTAGCCATGCAGCTGCATGTGTGCATGGGGGCCAACGTGTGTGCATGCATGCATGTGGGTATGGGTACATATGTGCATGCACACATGAGGATGTGCATGCATGTGTGCATGTGCATGTGTGCTGTGTGTTCATGGGCACATGCAGTCTCTAGAATGTGGATCTGGCCATAGCGTAGACTATACTCCCCAACAACTCCAGAACTCCTCTAGAAAAATGAACTATGTGTCCACCATGCATCCTCAAATTTGACATTTTCTTATGTATTTTATCTCCTCTTTTTTCAACAGTTTGTTTACTTTCCTTCATTTTATCTTTCAACTTTTTTGGGGGGTGGGGTGGGTGGGAAACTTCATTTAGAAACAAATCTTGAGTTCCTTCCTTCCATTCCTCCTTCCCTTCCTCTTCCTGTCTTCCTTCCTTTCTTTCTGTCTGCCTTTCTCTCTCTCTCTTCCTTTCTAGCTCACTCTCTTTCTCCCTCCCTCCCTTTCCATCCATCTTCCTCCCTCCCTCCTTCCCTCCCTCCTTCTTTCCCTCCCTCCTTCCTTTTGTTTATCTTACTTCTTTAATAGCCTGTTGCTGTTTTATGAGATGAATATCATTCCAAACCTCACCAAGGATACTATACTTCTTGTTTTATATGTTAATTTATTTTTCACTTCTTGAATTACATTTCCTCCACTGTCAGTTTTTGTTACTTTTCTTTCAGCCAGTCACTTATTTAGCAAGTGTTCATTGAACATTTTCTACTGCAACCATGGTTTTCTGTCCCTTGGGGTACATCAGTGGTCTTTCCTTAAATGTCTGGTTTCCTTGGTTGTCATGTTTCATTCATATTTAAGAGTGTAAGCCTGGTTGGAAGTATGTGCACAGAAATAGGGATTGTCCACGGAAGGCCTTTACCTTGAAATGAGCTGGTTGGGGCTCAGTCAGCTTTATTGGGTGGAGAAGACAGCAGGGCCGGGTCATTGCATGCTTTTCTCAGGCCTTCTAACAGCTTCATAGGCACTCTAGTGCTGCCCCAGATTGTTCAAATTCTTTATATTCTTTATATTCTTTTCACCTTTCTGCCTGGAGAGAGCAGGTCTGTCTACTGAGACTCCTGTGTGTCTCTGTTGTTTATGGGTGGTGGTGTGGTGATGAGAACCTCTACTCCACACACAGAACTTTATTCTCTATTTTCCCTCCGTTAGACCTATAGCCACCAAATCCAAGACATTTTGGTGTTGAGCAGGGCAGACTGGCATAATTTAGCAGTTCCATGTCTCTCCCAAGCTGTGAACATTCTTCTATCTTCCCTCTGTCTTGAACTTAGTTAAATTCTCTCTTTTTGCCAGTGTCTTCTTGCATCTTCTTACTTTGTTATCGCTTAAATGAAATCTTGAGAAGGAAAATATATAAATGCATTTACTCATTCTACTATTTGAAACTAAAAGTCTGATTGGGATTTTCTGAATATGTAGGTTAAGTGGAGGAGAACCAATATTTTCATAATGTAGAGTTTTCCAGTCAAAATCATAGTATGACTTTCTGTTTGTTCAGATTATTTAATATTTGGTACATTTTTAAAAATTATCTTGATAGATGTATGAGGTTTGTTTTTCACATGTCTTTGTTTTTGCTTGTGTGAATGGGGAATATTTTTTTCTAGAGAAATTTATTATTGGTTTGTGCTGTTACATCATAATTTTTATTATTAGTTTTTGACCATTTTGATTTAACCTCTTTAATTAAACTCATGTTCATTCATTAATTTTTCAACTGAATACCTTGTATGTTTAAAATAAACTGCCTACTATCTGCAAAAAAAAAGACATTTTGATTTTTCCTTTCTGATATTAAATTTTGGTTAGTTGCCTGGATATATTAGCAAGAGTTTTCAGTACAATAAGAATTATTAGCAATGAATGAATGAGTAGAAGAACAAATTCTTATCTTAAAACTGTCTCATGGGAATGCCCTGATATTTGGTCACTAATTATGATGTTTCCTTAGATTTCTTGGAGAAATTGTTTATAAGTTTATTCCTGGCTTACCTGCAGTTTAGGGTTTGTTGTTCTTTTCAGAAATGTAGGTTGAATTTTGGTAGTTATTTTTCACCCTCCATAATATGCTTGTGTTTTCTCTTTTTATTTTTTTTCAATTTTAAATACAGTTTTATTTAAGACATTACATTCCACTTACAATACAGTGCTTTTAAGTGCAATGTGTATTTCCTTTCCCTGTGCACATACATCATATTAAAATATCAACAATGTCCAGTTTTTTACTATAGCAGCTCAACTTTAAAGCTTCCATGGAATTTGCTACAAATTTGGGTCCTTCGAATGTTTTGTGTGGAGAATGTTAGCCCTATTCTCAAGTTGGTTTATTCAACCTTTTCAGTGGTGGGCCCAGAAGAGGCACCACCAGATGGAGGAGCTCCACCACCAGGGAAGTTCCCAGGCATCCTTCCTGACATGCCTCCTGCACTCTGGTACAGCTTGGTGATACTGGGGCTTCAGACTTTCTCCAGCTCTTTCTGCTCATGTTCAAATTCTTCCTTCTCTGCAGTCTGGTTCTTATCAAGTCAGTTGATGATTTCATTACACTTGTCAAGAAGCTTTTGATTGCCTTCATTGTTTTTTTGCCCTGAAGTTTTTCATCTTCAACATCTGCTTTTATGTTGGATGCATAAGATTCAAGTGAATTCTTGGAAGGCACCTTGTCCCACTGCTTCTCATTTTCAAGTTTGTACTTCTCAGTTTCCTCAACCATCGCTCAATGTCTTCCTTGCTCAAGTGACGCTTGTCATTAGTGATGGTAATCTTGTTCTCTTTTCCTGAACTCTTATCCACAGCAGAGACCTTGAGGATGGAATTAGAATAAATATCAAAGTGACTTCAATCTGAGAAATGCCTTGCTAAGTAGGTTGTTATCCTTGGTCATGCCATGCTCACCTTCATAAACCTGAATGAGCACACCAGGCTGGTTGTCAGAATGGGTAGTGAAGGTTTGCATCTATTTGGTAGGAATGGTAGTATTGTACTGGATAAAGACAGTCATGACTCCTCCAGCAGTTTCAAAGCCGAGAGAAAATGAAGTGACATCCAACAGCAGCAAATCTTGAACATTTTCAGATTTGTCTCCAGAAAGGATGGTGCCTGGATAGCTGCACCATTAGCAATAGCCTCATAAGGGTTGATGCTCTTATTTAGTTCCTTTTCACTGAAGAAGTCTTACAGAAGTTTCTGAATCTTAGCGATATGGGTAGAACCACCCACCAGGACAACACTGTGGATTTGACATTTGTATAGCTTGGCATCCTGAAGGGCTTTCTCTATCGGGTACAGGGTGCCATGGCACAGGTCAGCATTTAATTCTTCAAATTGGTCGTGAGTAATGAGGTATAGAAGTTGATTCCTTCATACAGAGAATCAATCTCAATACTGGCCTGGGTGCTGGAAGAAAGTGTATGCTTAGCATGTTCACAAGCAAACAGTACAGAGGTGTTGGACTGCCTTCTTGTTCTCTCAATGTCCTTCTTCTGGTGCACTTGAACTCTGCAATAGAATGGTTGATCATTAAGTCATCAAAGTCTTCTCCACCTAAGTTTGTATCTCCAGGTGTAGATTTGACCTCAAAGATCCCATCTTTTTTTTTTTTTTAAAGATTTTATTTTTTTATTTGACAGAGACAGACAGCAAGAGAGGGAACACAAGCAAAGGGAGTGTGAGAGGGAGAAGGAGGCCTCCCACTAAGCAGGGAGCCTGATGCGGGGCTCGATCCCAGGACCCTGGGATCATGACCTAAGCCAAAGGCAGACGCTTAACGGCTGAGCCACCCAGGTGCCCCAAGATCCCATCTTTAATAGTGAAGATTGACACATCAAAAGTGCCACATCCTAAGTCAAAAATCAACACATTCCTTTCAGCTCCAACTTTTTGTCTAACTCATAAGCAACAGAAGCAGCAGTTGGCTCATTGGTGATTCTAAGTACATTTAGACTGCAATAATTCCAGCATCTTTGGTAGGCGGATGCTGAGAGTCATTAAAGTAAGCAGGTACTATGACAACTACATTGGTAGTAGTCTTCCCAAGGTAAGCCTCTGTGATTTCCTTCATCTTTGTCAAAACCATAGGGGACACCTCTGGATAGAAACTTTTTGTTTCTCCCTTGTATTCTACTTAAACTTTGGGTCTGCCATCATCACTCACACTATGAAGGGCCAAAGCTTCATATCAGATTGGACAACAGCATTGTCAAATCTACATCCATTCAGGCATTTGGCATCAAAACCTGTGTTGGTGGGGTTCATTGTAACTTGGTTCTTTGCAGTATCACTGATCAAGTGTTCAGTTTCAAAGGAGACATAACTTGGGGTGGTTCAGTTTCCCTCATCATTGGCAATTATTTTCACTTTCCTGTGCTGGAAAACACCTACATGAGTAGGTGGTGCCAAAATCAATGCCAACCGCGGGTCCTTTAGACAGTTGCTTCCATGTTCCATGCATGACTGCATGCTCAGCTTACAAAGAAACAGCAATCTGGAGAGCTAGTGCTGTGTTCAGTGAGTATTTTTTCTTTTTAATTTGCTGAATTGTACTTCTAGCCTATCTTTACAGTATCTTCAAAGTTAAATCAATTTCTTCAAGTTTTCTATTTCTCTTTGAGCTGCTTTTAATCATTTCTCCCCTTAGGGAGAACATCCATTTTCTATAGGTTTTCAAATTTACATATAAAGCCATTTGTATTTTGTATTTCCCTATGGTTTATTGCATCTATTTACATTATTTGTCTCCTTTTCCAATCTCAATATTTAAATTTAGTCTTTCTTCTCAATCTTATTGGATCCCAATTGCTGATTTCATTTTCTTGATCTTCACAGAACCAGATTTTGGTTTTATTGATCAAATAGTATTATTTTTCTATTATTTGTTTTTTACTTTATTAAATTACGCTTGTTTACCTTTGAATAATTTATTAGTTTCTGGTGTGTCTTAGTTATTTTACTTTTGGTCTTCTTGTTTTCCCCTGGGTATTCCTTTAAGGAAGCTTGCAGGTTCTGACCTTCCCAACAGGACCTAACGAGGGAGCCCCAGGCTTTCTCACCAGATGTGGGGCAGACGGCAAAAGGGGGGGGGGGGAAGCAGCACCATTTGGAAGCTGTCATCGCAGAGTTGGGCTCCTTAATATACATGTGTAGATATTTATGTCTCTGAGATAAATGCCAACTAGGGCAGTTGTTTATTATGTTTAGTTTTTTTAAGATGCTAAATATAAACTTTTTCAGAGTAGCTATAACATTTCAAATTCCAACCAACAGTATATGAGAAATATAGTTTCCTCACAGCCTTACCAGTATTTGTTATTGCCACTATGTTTTATTTTGACTGTTCTAATGGATGTTTACTGACATGTCATTGTGATCTTAATTTGCATTTCCCTAATGGCTAATGAGGTTGAACATCTTTTCCTGTGCTTATTTGTCATCTGAATATTCCCTTTAGTGAAATATCTTTATGTATTTTTTGCCCATTTCCTAATTGGATAGGTTGTTTCTTTACTGTTGAGTTTTTTCATATATTTTCTATCTAAATCCTTTGCCAGATATGTGCTTTGCAAATATTCTCACCTAGTCTGTAGCTGGTCTTTTTATCCTTTTAGTGACATTGTTCACAGTGGAAAAGTTTTAATTTTGAAGAAGTACAATTATTTGATATGAACAAAGACATCCCTATTTATTTTGATTTTGTTTGTATTTTTCACCAACATTTTATAATTTTCAGGATACAAGTCCTGCCTATGTTTTGATAGACTTACACCTAAATATTTCTTTCTTTTTTAAATCAAGTATAAATTATATTTTAAATTTTAGTTTCAATATGTTAATTTCAAATTTAAAAAATATAGTCAAAGTCTTAAAAGTTTTTATTTAAATTCCAGTTAGTTATTAGTTTCAGGTGCACAATGCAGTAATTCAACATTTCCATTTTTCACCCAGTGCTCACCAGAGCAAGTGCACTCCTTAATCCCCATCACCTATTTCACCCATCCCTCACCCACCTCCCCTGTGGTAACCATCAGTGTGTTTTCTATAGTTAAGAGTTTGTTTCTTCATTTGCGTCTCTCTTTTTTCCCCTTTGCTTGTTTCATTTCTTAAATTCCACATATGAGGAAAATCATATGGTATTTGTATTTCTCTGACTTAATTCCCATTGTACGGAACCACAAAAGACCCTGAATAGCCAAAGCAATCTTGAAAAGGAAAAACAAAGATGAAGCATCACAATTCCAGACTTCAAGTAATATTACGAAGCTGTAACTATCAAAACAGTATGGTAGTGGCACAAAAAACAGACACATAGATCAATAGAACGGAATAGAAAACCCAGAAATAAACTCACAAGTTAATGGTCTTTTAATCTTCGACCAAGCAGGAAACAATATCCAGTGGAAACAAGATAGTGTCTTCAACAAACGGTACTGAGAAAACTGGACCACAACATGCAAAAGAACTATGTATTTCTTACACATAGATAAAAATAAATTCAAAATTGATGAAAGACCTAAATGTCAGACAGGATACCATCAGAATCCTAGAGAGGAACATAGACATTAACTTCTTTGACATTGGCCATCGCAACTTCTTTCTAGGAATATTTCCTTAGGCAAGAGTAACAAAATCAAAAATAAACTATTGGAACTTCAAAATATAGTTAATTTTTATATGTTAATCTTGTGTTCTAAAAACTTTTTGAGCTCATTTATTAGTTTCAATTTTGTTTGTTTGTAGAATCATTGGGATATTCTGTGTAGACCATCTTGTCATCTGCAAATAGAAACGGTTTAATTTTATTTTCTTTCCAAACTATATGTCTTTCATTTCCTTTTCCTGTCTTGTGCTGTTTGGAACTCCCAGTCCTGTGTTGAATTACAGTGGTGAGAGAAGGGATCCTTGCCTTGTTCTCAATTTAAGGGTGAAAGCACATTCAGTCTTTCACCATTAAATATGATGTAAGTTGTAGTTTTTCTATAGATGATCTTCATTAAGTTGAGGATGTTTCCCCCCTACTTCTAGTTTGCTGAGAATTTAAAAATCATAAATGGTTGTTAGATTTTGTAAAATATGCTCTTATTCACCAATTGATATTATTAAATAATTTCTCTTTAGCTTGTTAACATGGGGGATTGCATTGCTTGATTTTTGAGTCTTGAACCAGCTTCATCAGCTTCATATACTTCGAATAAAACCCAGCTCACATATTATATATATATATTACAATAAAACCCAGTTCACATATTATATTTCTCACACGTGTTGATTGGTTTTCTAATATTTTGTTGAAGAATTTTGCACATGAGTTCAAGAGAAATATTGGTGTGTCTTTCTTTCTTTCTTTCTTTCTTTCTTTCTTTCTTTCTTTCTTTCTTTCTTTCTTTCTTTCTTTCTTTCTCTTTCTTCCTTTCTTTCTTCTTCTCCTTCCTTTCCTTCCTTCCTTCCTTCCTTCCTTCCTTCTTCCTTCCTTCCTTCCTTCCTTCCCTCCCTCCCTCCCTCTCTCCCTCCCTCCCTCCCTCCCTCCCTCCTCCCTTCCTTCCTTCCTTCCTTCCTTCCTTCCTTCCTTCCTTCTTCCTTCTCCTTCTTTCTCTCTCTCTCTCTCTCTCCCTTTCTTTCTTTCTTTCTTTCTTTCTTTCTTTCTTTCTTTCTTTCTTTCTTTCTTTCTTTCTTTCTTTCTTCTTCTCTTCTTTCTTTCTTCTTTCTTTCTTTCTTTCTTTCTTTCTTTCTTTCTTTCTTTCTTTTTTTTCTGTCTGTCAGTTGGGAAGTGATACATCTTATTCTCTTGAAAAAGGGATTTATCTTAAAATTAGTGTTAATAGTTTAGATGTTTGGTATACTTGGCCTTATAAAACCATAAGGGTCAAGAGTGGTTTTTTTTTTACCCCCCCCTAGAAAAATATTTTTGCTATAATTTCAATTTTATTGATAGCTTCAAAGCTATATAGATTATTTCATTTTGGATGAATTGTGATTGTTTGAGTTAGATTTTGAGGAATTGGTCCATTTCACCTAAATTGTCAAATTTATGTGTATAGAATTCTTCATAGTATTCCCTGATTATCATTTTGAAGTCTTCAGAATCTTTAGAAATACCACCAGTTTCATTCCTGATATTGGTAATCAATGTGTTTTCTTTTTCTTTTTTTTTTTTTTTTAATTGTTATGCTTGCTAGAAGTTTGTCAATTTTATTGATGCTTTTAAAGAACCAAACTTTAGGGGCTCCTTGGTGGTTGCAGTCATTAAGCATCTGCTTTCGGCTCAGGGCATGATCCCGGCATTTTGGGATCGAGGCCCCAAATCAGGCTCCTCCGCTAGGAGCCTGCTTCTACCTTTCCCACTCCCCCTCCTGTGTTCCCTCTCTCACTGGATGTCTGTCAAATAAATAAAATCTTAAAAAAAAAAAATAACCAAACTTTAATCCATTGATTCTCTATTGTTTGCTTGCTTTAATTTTAATTGATGTGCTTTTACCTTTATCATTTCCTTTCTTCTCCTTGTTTTAGGTTTGCTTTGCTCTTTTTCTTCTAATGTCTAAGGAGATAGTTCCTTGTTACCAACTTATGTATGATTTTCCAGGCCCAACCACAGGCAATTAAAAAGGCTTTACCTGCTCTCCCTACAGCAGACTTGGTGCATAACAAGTGCAGTGCATTCCCTAAAGGGAGTTGCATTCAGGACTCAGGGCCCCTAGGGGGCTGTGCTCTTACACACAGCTGCATTGCTAGCCTGCAGGCACTTCCACTCAGAGGCCTTTTGATCCGGGCCTTCAGCCAATGCCTTCCTCAAGTGCCACTTCTGAAACCTCCTTATCAGTGGAAGGAGAAAAAGAATTTTGAAGACACTTTTTCTCCACTCTAGCTCAGTACTTTTCCACTCCTAAGTGCCCCTTCAATCTTCCTTAGGCCCTTTGATTTTGTAAAATGCAGAAGACTTTTGTTCAGGGCTCCCTTAGCAGTGAGAAACAAACTGAGGGCTTCAGAGGGGAGGGGGGTGGGGCGATGGGATAGGCTGGTGATGGGTAGTAAGGAGGGCACGTATTGCATGGTGCACTGGGTGTTATACACAACTAATGAATCATCGAACTTTACATAAAAAAAATTAAATTAAATTAAATTTTTAAAAAAGTAAATATTAAGCACTGTAAGTTTCTCTCTTAGCACTGCTTTATCTGTGATCTTCAAATTTTTATATGTTGTCTTTTTGTTTTCATTCAGCTCAATGTATTTTTGTATTTCTCTTGATACTCTATGAGCCATGAATTATCTAAAAGTGTGGTTTTCAGTTTCTAATCAGTTGGAGATTTTTCTCTTATTGTTCTCTTATTGATTTCTAGATCTATTGTCAGAAAACTTTATGATTTCAATTTTTTTACTTATTGTGTTTTGTTTTATGGCCAAAAATACTGTACACATTTATTAAATGTTCAGTGTATTATTTAAAAGAGTTTATTCTGCTTCTGGAGGGTATCTTGTTCAATAAATGTTGATTAGTTCCTTTTGGTTGATGGTGTTACTGAGTTCATTTTTTTACTTGTAGATTTTCTCTCAATTGTTGAGAGGAAGGTGTTGAAGGTGATGGGTATTAAGGAGGGCACATATTGCATGGAGCACTGGGTGTTGTATGCAAACGGTGAATCATGGAACACATCAAAAACTAGAGATGTACTCTATGGTGACTAACATAACATAGTAAAAAATTAAAAAAAAAAGAAGTCTCAAATTGTAATTGGGAATTTGCCTATTTCTTCTCTTATGTCTCAGTTTTTTTTTTTTTTTTTTTTGCATAATTTTCATCTTCATTATTTGGTGCATTTACTTTTAGGTTTACTATGACTTCTTAGTGTATTGATCTTCATCATTAGGTAATGCCACTTTCTGTGCATTTTTTTTGCTCTGAAATCAAATTTATATATTAATATTATCTCTCCTACTTTGACCGATGTTTGCATGGTAGCTTTTCCATCCTTTCAACCTACTGATATGTCTTGTAGACAGCATACAAATAAATCATATTTTTGCTCTTGACACTCTATGTCTTTTAATTACTATATGTAGGCCATTTATATTTAATGTAATTATTGCCTTTTTAAAAAAGATTTTATTTATTTATTTGACAGAGAGACAGCTAGCGAGAGACTAAGAGAGAGGAACACAAGCAGGGGGAGTGGGAGAGGAAGAAGCAGGCTCCCAGGAGAGCAGGGAGCCCGATGCAGGGCTCAATCCCAGGACCCTGGGATCATGCCCTGAGCTGAAGCCAGACACTTAACGATCGAGCCACCCAGGCGCCCCTAATTATTGCCATTTTAAGGCATACATATATCATTGAATTTTTTCTTTTGTTTGTTCTTAATGTTTTTTGCTCTATTTTCTTTTGTTTCCATCTTGTAGTTTATTTAAATATTTTTAAAAACAAAATTTTCATTTATGTACAGTGGTTTTAAGTGGTTTAAGTATGTCTCATAAATTTCTTTTTTATAAATGTATGTATATTGGTATTGTATTATAGATACATAACTTGTCAGAGTCTACTAATATTGACATTTTACCAGCTCGAATGGATTAGATGAAATTTATGTTCCTTTAAACCTCCCCCATTATAATATAGTCATATTAAATATTCTCTGTAAATATATTGAGAACCCATCAGATGATGTTAAAATTTTTCTTCAAACATCTAACACAATTTATAAAATTCAAGAAGGAAATTCAAAGAGAAAAAAAGTCTATTGTATTTACCCCTATCTTTACTCTTACTATCTTCCTTTTCTGATATTCTCATATTCCTGGTTTTTATCACTTCTTTTCTGTTTTGAGATCTTTCTTTAGCTATGCTTTTACAGTAGGTCTTCTCATGATAAATTCTCTTATTCTCCCTTCATCTCATGATGTCATGATGTCCTTTTCATTCCTGAAGCACATTTTTACTGAATATAGAAATCTGGATAGACAGTTTTCTTTTTTTTTTTTAAGTTTTTTTTTTTTTTTTTTTTTTTTTTTTTTTTTTTTTTTTTTTTTTTTTTTTTTTTTTTTTTTTAGAGAGAGACCACAAGCAGAGGGAGGGGCAGAGAAAGAGGGAGAAGCAGACTCCTCGCTGAGCAGGGAGCCCAGTGCAGGACTCAATCCCAGGACTCCAGGATCATGACCTGAGTTGAAGACAGACACTGAGCCACCCAGGCACCTGACAGTTTTAGTACGTGAAAACTGTGCCATTTCTGTGGTTCCTAATGAGAAATGTACTGTCATTTAAATTGGTTTTCCTTTCCAGGTAATGTTTATGTTTTCTTTTGCTGCTTTCAAGACTTTTTCTTGTCTGCAGTTTTCAGATGTTTTAATAGGATGTACCTTAGTGGAGATTTCTTTTGGTTTAGACTGTTTGAAGTATGTTCAGGTTCTTGAATCTGTATGCTTATATTTTAGTCAAATTTAGGACATATTTAGCCATTATTTATTCAAATACTTTTCAGTCCTACTCTCTTTCTTCTTTCCTTCTGGGACTCTAATGATAAAAAAATAAGATCTTTTGTTATAGCCTTACGGGCCCCAGAAGTTCTGTTCATTTTGCACAGGCTATTTTTAAGTGGTTGTGTAGATTGAGTAATGTCTATTGTTCTATCTCTAAGTTTCTCTCGTATTTTCCTTTCTGCTGCTTATGCCCTCCTTTGGGGTTTTAGTTCAGTTATGGCCTATTTCAAGTCTACAGATTGAATTTGGTTCTCCTTCCTATCTTCTATTTATTTGCTGAGATTTTTTATTTTATTTCTGAGGATTTCTGCCTTTTTATTTGTTCCAAGTATGTTCTCAATTGCTAACAAGTGTTTTTTTTCATAATGGCTACTTTAATTTTTGTCAGATAATTTTAACAGCTGTGCTCTTTTAATGTTGACATCTGTTGATTCAGTTTGGGATCTCGTTTCTTGGTATGATGAGTGATTTTCAACTATAATCTGTACATTTTGGATGTACAAGTCTATGGATATTATTTAAATCTTAAGTTTTAGCAGGCCTCCTGTGATGCAGCTCCTTCAGATGAAGGGGTTGCTTCCGTGTTACAGCCATATAGGATGGAAGTCCCAGTTCTCTGCTCAGTTTTCCCCTGCTAGTCCTGATCCTGTTAGATCCTGAGGTATCTAACAGTTGTCCTTCTACCCTATGCTTTTCAGAGTATTTTTATGTTTGTTTTATACAGACTGTAGGTTTTTTGGTTGTAATTGAAAATATAAGGATAAGTACGTAGTTTATCTTTCCAATATTTATAGTCAATAATTTGTTTATAATTTAAATGCTTTGAATTTCATTGTCAGGTAATAAGATCAATGGCTCATATCTTCTTGGTGACACTTGGCCCTAAACACATTGTCTGATAGTAATATTGACAGATTCTGCCTTTTTGTTTCTATTTGTCAATAAATATATGTTCCTTTCTTACAAACTGTCTTGTATCCTTTTCCTTTGTTCTGCTCTTACTGTATTTGTTTTGTAAATACAAGTTTCTATGTCTCTATAAAGGCAGTTCTAGTCAGCTTTATTTTTATAATTTATATGATTCAATGTATCATTTCAGAGCTGCCATATGTAATAATCTGTTTGTTTTTCTTACTTTTCTCCCTTCCTTTTGTTAAATTTACCTTTTTTTCTCCAAATATTTTATTTATTTGTTTATTTGACACAGAAAGAGAGAGCACAAGCAGGGGCAGTGGGCAGGCAGAGGGAGAGGGAGAAGCAGACTCCCCACAGAGAAGGGGAAGGCTGATGTGGACCTCAGTCTCAGGACCCCGGGGTCATGACCTGAGCCAAAGGCAGTTGCTTAACCAACTGAGCCACCCAGGAGCCCTAAATTGACCTTTTTAAAAAAAGAATTATTGCTTGCTGTCTTGTAATTTGGCAGTGTTCCTATCTTGTCTTATTTTACTAGTATTTATCTTATTGCTTTGTTTTAGATTAACAACTTTATCATTTGGGTGACAATTCCAGCAACAACAAAAAAAGTGAAAAGACAACCAAAAACATGAACTTGGGTGCCACCAGTCAACCATTAGTTTTAGTTAATGTTTATTTAAACATTATTCCAGCTATTACCTAATGAAATTAGCTGAAATATATGTAAATATACATAATATTGTATATAATATACAAATACTAATAATATATGTTACACAATAATATTATACATGTATATATGTATGTATATATGTGTATATATGTATATACATGTGTATATATGCATATATATATATGCACATATATATATATATATGGACTTATACTGAAAATAGAGTTGAATCAAACATTAAATGGAAGACATTGTTGATCATTCCCTTCACCACAGGAGATATGAGATTCAAAGACGTTCTTCTTAAGTTAAAGAGAGGAAAAAGCTAATGTGGAAAAAAAAGTGGTTATTTATTGCACTCTGTAATTTGAAAATGATTTCATTTTTACACCAGTCTGTGCTTGCTCTCCAGTTAGTGATGAAATCAACAGCTTATCCACACTTGTTCTTTTTCCCCTCAACACTTCTGGTGGGTCTCTGGAGGTCCCACCCCCATTTTCCTTTCAACCACAGAAGTATCTTAGAACAGGGTGGAAGTGGGACCACTCCTGCCTCATCTTTATGCCCTTCCCCAGTGTGTGAGGAAGAGCAGTGTGGGGGGCCCTGCCCTGGTAAAGAAAGTCAGAATGCATCCTCTGTGAGCTTTCCAATGGGCCAACACTTCAGTTTAATGCTTGTTCCATCATCAACTGTGCAAGTTCTTTCAGGAATCTAAAATCTCTGGATATCCATCCCGCTCCCCAGGCATTTTCTAGTAAAATGGTGTTTGCAAAAGGAATTTGTAAAGAGCAGAGTTTGATGCACATATTTAAGATGATCACTCTTTTCAATATTTCTCTAGCCTTCCGTCTATTTTTAAATAATAGGCAACTCTTAAATAGCAGGCAGCTCTGCCTTTCTCTCTTTCCCAAGATCCTTATAATCACAACACTTTGATCTGTCTGCTCTCTTTCTCTCCCACTTTTAATCGTTAAATAATAAAGTACTTTCAGATTTTACCCCCTTTTATTCTTCCCTCAGCCTACAGTCCCTCAGTACCTCCTTTTTGCAGCAGCCTTGGGACCTTCGACACAAAGCTCCTGTCACCCATACTTTTGTAAGAGAAGTCATTATTTATGTTTGTTTGTTTATTTATTTTAGAGAAATCCTTTTGTATTTCAACCTGATAATTATAGTGTGTGCCTTTTTGGCACCTTTGAGCACAAGAGTTCTCAAACTGTAGTCATTCCTTCTAGGAATGACATTATATAAGAATCATTAGTGAGGCTGATGCTTCAATTTGGTGAAGGAGAATGTGTAGGCAATGAGCTTTAATCATTTGCTCAGGGTCATATCCTGACTCAAGGGCAGAAATGGAGATATATATATAAGCAAATTTTTAAAGTTTCTAAGTCTTCAGGAATAAAACCACTCTGAGAATAATGTTGAGAATGTATGACATTATTGATCTTTGCTATTTTCTCTCCATTTCTAACCATTTTAGGACACTTCCTAGGAATTTACCCTGTAGCCTACTGTTTATTCACAGCCGCCATTCTGAGACTATATTCAAGAATTGTAACCTGGTTCTAAGTTATTTCTCAGCTTTTTCGCATCTTCACCTGTACCACAGGTTGTTATATAAACACAAAACTTTGTTTTTTTCCAGGATAAGTGCCCAACAGTGGATTTGCTGGGTTATATGATAATTGCAGCATTGAGTTGTTTATAGGAAACTCCCAAACGTTTTTCAAGTGACTGTGCCATTTTATATTCCTACCAACACTATGTGAGTGATCCAGTTTCTCTTCATTCTTGCCAATATTTGGTGTTGTCACTATATATTTTTAAATATTCTGATACATGTGTAATGATATTCCATTGTGGTTTTAATTTTTTATTTCCCCGATGCCTAATGAGGGTGGATATCTTTTCATTTGTTTATTTTCCATCTGTATATCCACTATGATAAAATATCTCTTCATGGTTTTTTGCCCATCTTTAGAAAGATTATTGGATTAGATTGGATTATTTCTTTAAACTTGGGTTTGGTGGGGAGATACACACAGATATCGAGATATAAACTCAGATAGATATATCTCTATATAATATATTGTTATATCTATACATATTAATAAATTAAAATTTTATGTTTAAGTATGTGATACATTATATAATTTCATATAAGGTGTGAAGTTTAGGTTAAAGTTCATTTTTCATTGGGTATTTACCCCAAAGATACAGACGTAGTGAAGAGAAGGGCCATATGCACCCCAATGTTCATAGCAGCAATGTCCACAATAGCTAAATCGTGGAAGGAGCCGAGATGCCCTTCAGCAGATGACTGGATTAAGAAGTTGTGGTCCATATATACAATGGAATATTACTCAGCCATCAGAAAGAACGAGTTCTCAACATTTGCTACAACATGGACGGCACTGGAGGAGAAAATGCTAAGTGAAATAAGTCAAGCAGAGAAAGACAACTATCATATGATTTCTCTCACATGGAACATAAGAACTAGGATGATCAGTAGGGGAAGAAAGGGATAAAGAAAGGGGGGGGTAATCAGAAGGGGGAATGAAACATGAGAGACTATGGACTATGAGAAACAAACTGAAGGCCTCAGAGGGGAGGGGGGTGGGGGAATGGGATAGACCGGTGATGGGTAGTAAGGAGGGCACGTATTGCATGGTGCACTGGGTGTTATACGCAACTAATGAATCATCGAGCCTTACATCGGAAACCGGGGATGTACTGTATGGTGACTAACATAATATAATAAAAAAATCATTAAAAAAAAATAAAGTTCATTTTTCTTTGCTTATGATGCCCTGTTGCTTTGACTGCATTTGTTGAAAAGGATATTTTTTCTCTATTGAATTTTTTTCATCTATGTAAATCAAAGACAAAAAAAAAAAGAAAAGAACCTGAACAGCATGACTAATCAGTGTTATATAACTGACATTTATAAAATATTCCATATAGCAACATACACATTTTTCTAAAGTTGACATGAAACATTCACTAAGATATACCCCACTCTAACCGTATGATAACATATTTTTAAAAAGTAGAAAGCAACGTATGTACTCAGATCATAATGGAATTAAGCTAGAAATCAATAACTAAGAATTAAAAATGGTGCAAATATTTGGAAACTAAGCAGTACACTTCTAAGGCACATGTGGATCAAATAATACTCTCCGTGCCTATCCCTCTGTCAATATCACATAGTCTTGACACTGTCACATTATATAAGAAGATTTGACATCAGATAGATTGATTCTTTCCACTCTGCTTTTATTTTCAAAATTCTTTTAGCTATTTTCATTCTTTTATCTTTAAATACAAATTCTAGAATAATCTTGTCTGTATCTACAAAAAAACCTTAGTTTTGATAAGAAATTGTCTTTAACTTGTGTATCTCTCTGGGGAGAATTGCCATCTTTCACATTCAGTCTTCTAATTCATGATCATGATACTGCTCTCCATTTTGTTGAGATTACTGCTAGTTCATCGGTACTTCGTAGTTTTCAGGATACAAGTGCTGTGCATGTTTTGTTAAATTTATATCTAAACATTTCACATTTTTTGTTAAACATTTTATTTATTTATTTGAGATAGAGAGAGCAAGAGAGAGAGCACAAGCTCGCGGGGGGAGAGGGAGAAGCAGGCTCCCCAGTGAGGAGGGAGCCCAATGTAGGGCTGGATCCCAGGACCCCAGGGTCATGACCTGAGCCAAAGGCAGATGGTTAGCTGACTGAGTCATCAAGATGCCCCAACATTCACATTTTCAAATGACTATAAGTGATGTTTTATTTTATTTTATTTTATTTTATTATTTTTTTATTTTTGTATAATATTTTTTAATTATATTATGTTAGTCACCATATAGTGCATCCCTGGTTTTTTATGTAAAGTTCCATGATTCATTAGTTGTGTATAACACCCAGTGCACCATGCAATACGTGCCCTCCTTACTACCCATCACCAGTCTATCCCAATCCCCCACCCGCCTCCCCTCTGAGGCCCTCAGTTTGTTTCCCAGAGTCCATAGTCTCTCATGCTTCATTCCCCCTTCTGTTTACCCCCCTCTTTAGTCTCTATGTGTTCATTGTTAATATGTGTGCATATATATATGATTATTTTTTCTATTATCTAGTAAACTGCAACTTCACTGAAATTGCTTATTAATTCTAATTTTTTTCAGATTCCTTGTGATTTTTTACATAAACAATCATGACGATTGCAAGTATGGATAATTTTATTTATGTCTTTGCAATCTGGTGGCATTTTATTTTCATTTATTGCTTTATTGCATTCACTAGAACATGAAGCACAGTGTTAAATAAGAGTTATAGGAGTGGGCATCCTTGCCTTGTTTCTGATCCAACAAGAAAAACTTTCAGTCTCTCACCATTAACTATGATGTTAGCTATAGATTGTTTGTACATGCTGTTAATCAGTTGAGGAAGTTTCCTTCTATTCTTATTTTCTGAGAATTTTTATCATCAGTCATTGTTGAATTTTGTCAAATGCTTTCTCTGCGTCAATTAATATGACTCTTTCTCCTTTAGCATGTTAATATGTGGATTACATTGATTAATTGTCAAATACCTTATGTCTCACATCTCTGGAATAAACCACACTTCTCACAGTGTGTAAATTTTTTATTAATGCTGCTTCCTATATTTTGTGAAGAATTTTTGCATCTATGTTCATGAGTGATTTTTTCTCCTTTATGTTATCTTTTTTCTCTTATCAATTTAAATATTTTCTTTCTTGCTTTTCATTGAAATTTTACTATGATCTATCTTGGTGTAGATTTCCTTAATTTAATTCTGCTTGGAATCAGTCAGCCTCATGAATCTATAGGTTTATGTCTCTCTTTCCAAATTTGGGAAGTTTTCATTAATATTTAAAGTACATTTTCAACCTCACCTTCTTCCCCTCTCCTTCTGCAACTCCTATGAAATGATTAGATATTTTGTTATACTCCTACAAGTTCCTTAGGCTTTCACTGATGTTCCCCTGGCAAGAAGAGGTAGGAATTCCAGTTTACTGCTCCCCATGTTGCCCCCACTGACACTGGGAAGGTGTATGGCCTTGTTACCACTGAGTGGTTGTGAAAGTCTTGACTCTCTCCCAGGCCTCCTCTGACTAACCCAGTGGAGGTGGGGGTGGGGAAGTAAAACCTCCTAGCTTCTGGGTGTTTATGGAAGTCCAGTCTTCTCCTTGGTCTCCACTGCCACCGTGGCAAAAGAAGACCCATCACTGCTCAATGGGGACCAAATCCTGACCCCCTACTTGGCCTTGGCTGATACTAGCATGGCACCAGGAAAGCCTGTTTGGTGACTCAGTATAGTTGGCAAGGGTGGGCATTTAGAGTCCCCCTTGACCTTTGCTGGCCTGAGTTGAGGTGGGGTCACATTTATTTTTGTGTTTGGCCTGAGTAGAGTAGTTATCATCTGAAAGGTTTCTGTCGTGCTGGGCTGAGTAGTGTGCTTTGGGTAGAGTAAGCCCGTTTGTGTGTGTGTGTATGTGTGTGCATGTTTTTTGTTTTTTTGTTTTTGTTTTCTTCTTTAATCTGTATCTCCTTTCATTTCTGGGTCATTGGCTTCTTCAGCTCCAACTCTGGGACATATAATGCAAAAGGAACTCAGGGAACTTATTAATGTGTTGTTCTTTATGTCCTGAAAATTCCTAGTTGGTTTGCTTTATTCTCTTCACTTTTCAAAATTTTCTTATGTTTGTTTTCTATATAAAATGTCCAGGGTTTTTAGTTGTACTTAGTGGGAGGGAAACATGCATATATTCTATCTTCTCAGCAGCTGATATCGTTTTGATATGGGAGAAGACAAACATTAAAAATATTGTCAGTTTTTTCAGATCCCCAGGTAATTGCAGAAATGAAACTGGAAAGGTTTTTTTTTTTTTTTTTCCATTTTCCTTTAAATCCTGTGTTATTTCCAACACATTATGCTAGTAGTGTGTATTTGAGCTCGAATAAACTGGTACATTATTGTCTAATCATTTCATGCGTTTAACTTTGCTACATTAAAAAAAATAACCAAAAATCCTGTCGTCTATTTGCTAATCAACAGGTGAATGCATAAACAAATTCTGGTATATCCATACAATAAAACACTATTCCACAGTGAAAATCAATGAATTACTGAGACATGCAGCAACATATATTAATCTCAAAAACATTACATTAAATGAAGGAATATATACTATAAAACACAATTTATACAATGCTCTAGAATTGGCAAAACTAAGATATGTTTAAAGAAATCAGATTAGTGACTGACTAGTGGGGGAATTGCTTGTAAAAGAGCATGAAAGAATTTTCTGGGGTTATAAAAAATTTCTATACCTTGGTCAGGATGTGGATTAGACAGGAGTATACATTTGTTAATTACTAAATTAAACACTTAAAACCTGCTAATTTTATTGTATGTAAATTCAACTTCAATAAAATTAACATGTGGCAAAAAAAAAAAAAAAAAAAAAGGTTGGCTAACCACATATTCCGTTTCTGTGGTTTCCAAGGCATGGTAATGGTACTTAAGTGTAACATAATGAAGTGGAAGTGGATTTTCATCCTAGATGAAGAGTCTAGGAAAGAGAGTAGCCAGAGTGTTGGAGACCATAGAATCTATCCCACTGGTGCTCAGCAATAAATGAATAGTTGGAAGATAATTCTTTCATGCACTAGAGAACCCCACTTGCCCTATGAATGATTTAGGATGGTAGGAGCAGACTGTGCCAAAAATAAAGGCGAGGATAAAAGCAAGGATACATCATTTCCGTGTAGTCGAGTATCACGTATCAGCCTCCCCTATAACAGTTTCATAGGACACAAATGAGTCAGATGCGATATAACCTAGTGTGAAAAGGGCAATATCCTATTTCTTCATAGAAGTGGAAGGTGAGCTGACATAATATCATGAATCAAACTCTAAATAGGTAAGTGTCCTGTCTCAGGATGCACATTGTTTGATAGTAGAGACTCTTCATTGAGATATTTAATTCACAGCCCTGGACTTGTCTGCTAAGGGAAATTTGGGAAGGTCTCTTTGTACTAAGGGTGGCAGGACTATGTACATTACAGGACAGAAACTGAAATAGGGGTGGCCAAACTGGGGGTAATGGCCTCATTACCATTGTTTGTGTGTTTCTGAGTTCCCGCAGACTGAAAATCATGCTTTGTGTCTAGATTAGATGTCCTACAAATGTCAAGTTAGGATTAGAGGTGGCATTTAATTGTTTTATTCATTAATGCCTGTGAGATTCCCCACTAGCTTGGGAGGGGAGTGGTAAGAATGGAAGAGCAATAAGCATGTGAAAATTGAATCAAAAAGGTAGAGGAAAAAATGCAACAGTGAGAAGTCACCCAGATTTGTCATTAACTGAGTGGAATTCCTAGTCTATGCTCTCTGTGCCAAGGAATTTTATCCCATTGAGCCATAGCTCACTGATATATCTAGCAGCATTTTGGATTAAAACAACAACAACAACAACAAAAACTTTAACATGGTTGACTTTTTTTTTTATTTTAATTTTTTTATTATATTATGTTAGTCACCATACAGTACATCCCTGGTTTCTGATGTAAAGTTCACTGGTTCATTAGTTGCGTATAACACCCAGTGCACCATGCAATACGTGCCCTCCTTACTACCCATCACCAGCCTATCCCATTCCCCCACCCCCCTCCTCTCTGAAGCTCTCAGTTTGTTTCTCAGAGTCCACAGTCTCTCGTGCTTCATTCCCCCTTCTGATTACCCCCTGTTTCTTTATCCCTTTCTTCCCCTACCGATCTTCTTTAGAAAATAATTCTATTCCTGGAGCCACTGTTGATAGAGGTACTGCTGCATAATAATGCCATATGGCTATGCTCCAATTTCAAATCACACCCTGAGGTTAAGAAATGTCCTGATTATTCATGAAGCAATATCATATCAGAAAAACTAATTTGCAATTTCATCCTTGCCCAACAAGGTCATGCCATTGCTTTCTGACTCTCCAGGTGGATGCATGCACAACACAGACACATATGCACACTCAGGCAAAGGAGCACCCACTCACTCAGCTATAATGACATCACTCTTGGTTACAGTCTCTGTCTGTAAATGTACAGAAGCCTGGCACCTTTGGTTCCAATTTGCCTCATTCACCCTGACCTCCTCTGGCAAGAGGCCATGACACTGAGCAAAACTTCCAGTGAGCTGATGTGTGAGGCTCACTGTGAGTCTCCTGTCTCCTCTCTCACTTTCTGCCCCTCTGCCTGATAGAATCCACTTCTCATTGCGTCTCTGAGGAAGACCAAGAAAGTTGATCTTGCTTCCTACCCCTTACAGGATTCCACTGCACTTACAACATTTGAAAGCCAATGTGTCCAATGTTTTTGATAATATTTTCCTTCAGTAAACTCCCAGTCATGATATCTTATCCTTCCTGTTTGGCAGGGCACATGAAGGTGGTCTTTTTTGCTGCCATTAAGGGAAAGGGATGGCCATTCCCACCGAGGACAAGGAGACCCCACCTGCCTGGCCCTTCAGGAAAACCCTCTGCAGAGAGTTGCTCTGGACTGGTTCTTAAAGTATGAATTGGAAATAGCAAGGATGGAGCATGGAGTCTGTAGGAGAGGGTTTAGGAACTCCCTGCTCCCAAAGCCCTTCCCACCTGAAGGTGTATCCAAGACCCAGCTGGCCAGGTAGACAGAGGATGAACCCCTTGGCACTGGCTTACATTCTTAAGGAGAAAATATTTCTCCCGAGTTCATGAGAAAGCTGTTTCCTACATGGTGGAGTGAGTCAGTCAGGAGAACCTACTAGGTAAAGATAAATAGCATAGGTTAACTGCTACCCTAAACAGTTAGGTTTATTTCTAAAACAAGATTACAGAACATCTGAAATAGGCTCAAGAACCTTTTCAGGATAAACAACAGTCTTTAGATGACTCAGATGCCTGGTCTTACCAATTCCACTTATTCACTTTTTTCTGCAGAAAGAAATGAGGTCTCTTTGCAGTGTGGATGTTCTGTTTGCTTGTTTTGGCTTCTTTTGCATTTCTGGGGGTAGGGGAGTTTGTGACAATGCACATTTATCCCATACAGTCTCTGGTAGGACGCCAGCTCATATCTCAGCTGTGAGATGACATTTGGTGTATAGTATTCTATATTTAATAAGAGCTCAACATGGATGAACTGAATTTAAAAATACCAAAAATTACAAGGGAGAACACCCACAGCTGATACAGAATATGTTATTTATTATTGAACCATTTATATATAAACAAATAACAGCATAAATATCATAATTTATAATCAGATATAATTGATTACATAACTTTGAATCCACAAGAATACCATTTAATAAACAAATGACTTTGAGTTAAAAAGCCTACAAATAATAAAACTGATGAATCAAATTACTTCTCTCAGGATTTGAGACAATTACGCTGTCAGTTTTGTTCCATTTTATGTCCATAGTACAAGATCCCTCAGTAATTCTCCCTGCTCTAATAATTGGCTTCAATTAAAGCAGTTAATAGTAATTAATTGTAATGAGGTGGACATGTGCTTTGTCTGATCTAGGTATTATACAGTGAGCTCTAGGGGTCAGCTAGCTGTGATCAGGAAGTCATGGCTTTAAGGACCATACCTGCTTTGTTTATTCTTTTTGCTGTATCTTGTGGTACATGCCACTAACAATTGCTTCCAGGACAGGATGTAATCAGTCAAATCAAAGTTTTGGTGCAACTCTAAGAAAGGAACAAGCAGGAGTCTTGTTGAGCAAAAACAGACTCAGGAAGAATCAATAGGAGTAATCATAAAACATCATGGCTGGGCCAAGCCTTCTTGCCCAATTTCTCAGGCCCCTGAAAAAGAAGGACCAAGGCCTAACTTTTAATAGACTCTCAAAAAATATCTGTGGAGTGAATACATGCTTTTATGAACTTGTCACATCTTATTCATTCACTTCCCTACCTTTGACATTTAGGTTTCAAAGATATGACTCCTTTACCTGCACATGTACTAGAGTGTCTCTAGAATATATTCCTAGGTGAGGAATTCAAGGCTGAAGATTATGCACGTTTTTAACATTAATAGATACAAATTATTCTCCAAAGTTGGGTTCCAGTGTTTCTTCATGATGATAGTATAGGATGGTTCCTTTTTCCTAGAACATTTGCCAAATGACACCTGAATTTAGGATGGTTGGGTACCAGGTCTACTCAATTCCTTTTAATGTCATTAAAGCAGTGTGTCAGACCTGATAACTACCTTGCACATACCCATTCTTCACTGCCCCCTTCTTTTACAAAGGAACTTGAATGTCATACATGGTCTCTAGCAACATCCTTAGCTTTGAATTCCCAACTTCCTCTATGGTAGGTGAAAGTTCCAACAAATAATATGTTGGCAGAAATCCCTTAGAAGGGCACATATTCATGAATGAAAAGGTCCAGCCTTGTTGGAAAAATATTTCTCTGCCCACTTGTACCTTTAGAATCTGCCTTAAGAGGATATGAAACTAAGAGACGCAGCAGCCACCTTGTGACCATTAAATGACATGTATGAGGATGAAATTTTGCCAACTGTAGTGGATTCTGGGGGGTTCTGCAAAGAACCCCTCTTGAGGGTCCCACACATCTGTCCTCCAGTTACTGAGAATGATAGCTGAAAACACAACTGCATCTCTTGTAGGAAATTTCCCTTGACCTAAAGGAACCACCTTGCCCATAGTTAAACCTCCCAGGGCAAGGTGATGGCAATGATGGACTGATGTGAAGTTATGGAGGCCCCACTGCTGTATCTACATTTGGGATGACTCCAAAGGGTATCTCAGTCCCAGAGCTCTAGTAAGATTGACTGAGTCATCAGTTGAAACTGGTGTTCAGCTTTTCCCTTTGGCCAGACCTGCCTTCTTCATGTTCTTATTGCAGTATCTCTTTACAGCTCTCCCCAGTGAACCCTCTGTAGGCAATGCATGATTTCAGGGTCTGTTTCCAGAGTACCTAATCAAAGACTCTCAGAAGGCATAGCAGAGCATAAATGTTGAGAAATTCTGATGTCACTGCTCAGATATTACACGTGCTCTGAACTTCTTCCATATGTTTTGTAATATATGATAAATAAAACTCTAAATATTTAAGCTACTGCAACTTGAATTTCTTTTCCTTATAGCTGGGTATAATCTTAACTGATAACTGCAACTTCACATGCTTGGAAAGGGGTCAAATTCCTGTCAAACATGAGAACATTAGGAGTTATGATGCTTTCTTTTACATTATGGGGGTTATGCAAATAAGAAGGTGAAAATGATTCTATGATCTTCAGCTTTCTCTCCTTTTCAGTTCTCCAAAACTACTTCTATTTTATACTTCAGTGATATGGAAGTACCTATCAGATTGTGTTTTCTTCCTCTTTGGCACATGCTGCTATTTCAATCTAAGAAGTTTCCCATGCAGTCAGAAAACACATCATCTTCTACAGCCCAGTGCTGGCTCATCACTGTCCATCCCTGGATGTCCTAGGTTTTCATTATTCTTCTGTGGCAGACATGGCTTTTTGCCTGAACAATGTCCATTATCCCCTTTATCCTGATTAGATGGTTTTGAAATATGTCAACCTAGCTAAATTGAAACTACCTTTCCCAATTTTTTTTCTGTATAGTTTTGGATAAGGGTTTACCAGAAAATAAAACAATTTGTGTAAGATTTGCATGGCAGAGATGAAGCAGCAGGAATTGTTTATGCTCTGAAGTTCCTGTAGGGCACCAGGTGCTGCTGCCCTCATGTGTGTTGTCTCTGCCTTGTTGGCTCACCTTGTTGGCTCATGGATCCTGCAGTTCTACCAGATTGCTTCCTTCAGCTGCTCTGAATCCTGGGAAGAATGAATACATCACTTCTTGGCAAGTGGCACCAAGTTTTCCCTCAGGTCACCCATGTCATTAAGGTTGGAGGCAGTGAGAGACAGATGTAGGTTTCACTTTATCTGATTAGGTTGCAGTTTGTCCTCATGGGCTCCAGTGTGACTGAATCCTGACTGATACACTTAATAACAAATACCTGCTTTATTCAGAGTGTCAATATACTCAGCTAAAAGACTATCCCACATTCCAGTACAGTAAGACTGGCCAATGGGATGTAAGTAGATATAACTGGAGAGGGCTTCTGGGAAGGTAGGAGAAGTGTTCTTTTTGCTCATTGACCTTCTCTTACTTCCTTTCTGGAACTCAAGTATAAGGTCAGAGCTCCAGCAGCCATATTGTGATCTTGAAGAAGGAACAAACCAAGATGGTAAAGCAGAAAGAATGAGGGAGCCCGGGTCTTTGGTGACTTCTTAGAGCTTGTATCACAGCCTTGGACAGCCAACTTTGGACTTCTTTATGTAAACAAAGTAGCCTACAATTTATAAAACAAACAAAACAAAACAAAACAGTTTGGAGTTTGTTGTCGCCAAACACAATTTCTAATTGATTTAGCTTTTCTTCCCTCCTTCCCTTCCTTCTTTCCTCCCTGGCTTTCTGAAGTCACTTGTCCTGTAAAGCATATTTAATTATATACGTATCCCTCTGACTAAGGAGTTGAACACAGTGGAAGTTTCATTCCTCATTGGTAACCTCAGCACCTGGTATTGCAGCCAGCACATAACAGGCATGCAGTCTATTAACTGTGATTGAACTGAAGATTGACATGGTTATTAATTTCCCTTGAAGAAATTGAAGTCCACTGAAAGAAGAAGCATTTTGCAAATCTCACACTCATGCAGCACATCATGAGTCCTGTTCTTCCCCATTCATTTTCCCTGTACCTATCTATCCTAGAAGTTTCCAAGGACTGGTGCTCCATAGAATGATTTGCATATCATAGGATATATTTATTTCCTTTTTGAATGATCAAATAAAAAGCTCTTGAGATTTTTAAAAAATATAATTGTTTAATATTGAGATATAAAGACTTCAATATATTTATTAATTATTTTAGAAATGATCTTTCTTTAAAAAACATGTTATTTGAGGTTTTAAGAATTAGTATATTATTGTGTCTATTAGACTCATAATTTTTTACTGTCCTCTAAAGTTTATTTCTGTTGCAGTTAGAAATAAAATCAAAGAAGCAAAAAGACTATGAGTTATATGAATGGGATATTCAGTTAAGGACTAGACGTCACCCCATTGTTGGTGTCTGTGGAGAAGGGTTTACTGTTGTCTGTATGTGGCACTGCAGCTGATCAGCTAGGCTAGCAGTTGAGAAGAAAGGATGGCAATGCTCTAGTTCATGGGTAGGATGACATAGACCCTGCTTCTCTCCTCTCAAGACAAATACACTGGAAATAATGCAACAAGCAATTACAAAAGGAATCTCAAAGGTGAGAAGAGGAAGATCAACTGTCAACAATTTAAGGATTTGAAGAATGACACTGCAATCAGTCTGCTGGGCTTTAATTTTATCTCCTATATAAGCCAGATTGGATGACAGAAAATCCTACAACCCAGTATCACCAGCCATGGACAGGAAAGAAGAAAAAAAAAAAAGGAAAGAGAACAAGAAAAGCTTGATTTCTTAGCAAAAGAACCAGCAAATGGAAAATGCAGTGATGATGTGGTGGGAAAACCTATCCCCAGAAGTAGTGACAGCTCATACGTCCACAAGAGCATTTCAAACAGAACTTGGCAGGCCAAGTTTTCCCAGCCTCCAAGCCATACGCTACAGCTGGCCTGATCTGCTCAGAAGGGGGAAGTCAGCAGAACAAGAGAGGGCCTCAAGAACCTGCATGCTAAACTTAAACAAGGTAACTGACTGCTAAAATAGAAGATTTAAACAGGATCCAGATAATATGTAAAATATCCAGAATATAATTTAAAAAATCACTAATCATACCAAGAACTTGAAAATCATGACTTAAATGAAGAAGACAATCAAAAGACCCTACACTGAAATGAACTTGAGAAGAAGCTGGATTTGTTTGACAAAGATATTAGAGCACTTAAACAAGTAGTTATGAATTTTCTTGGAAGAAATTAAATTAAACAACAACAACAACAACAGATGAACTCTGCAAAGACACAGAAGTTATGAAAAAGGAGCCAAGTAGACATATAGAACCGAAAAATACAATAACCAAAATAAAGAGCTTGCTGGAAGTATTCAGTAGTAGAGTGAATATGACAGAATACAGAATTTATGAACTTGAAGCAGGTAATAGAATGTACTCAATCTCAACAACAGAGAACAGACAGACTGCAAAGAGCAACAGCAACACCACCACCACAGAAACAGCCTCAGCCTGTGAAACTATAATAAGAGACCTAATATTTGTATCTTAGGGCCCAGAAAGAGTGGACAAAGAATTAGGGGTTGAAAATATATTTGAAGAACTAATAGTTTAAAACATCCCAAATTTGGTAAAATACAAACTCAGAGGGTCAGAATATTGAGCATACCCCAATGGGATAAACCCAGAGAAATTTCATGCCAATACACACCATATTTAAACTTCTGAAAACTAGGGGCACCTGGGTGGCTCAGTTGGTTAAGTGTCTGCCTTCAGCTCAGGTCGTGATCCCGGGATCAAGTCCCACATTGTGCTCCCTGCTCAGTGAGGAGCCTGCTTCTCCCTCTTCCTCTGCGGCTCCCCCACTGCTTTGCTCTCTTACTCTCTCTCTCCAATAAGTAAATAAAAAAATAAAATCTTAAAAAAAATAACTTCTGAAAACTAAAGAAATTATCCTAAAAGCCAACAGAGAGAAACAACGCATTCCCTATGGGGCACCACTTCAAATAATGGCAGTTTTCACATCTGATGATGTGGAGGACAGAAGAAAGTGGTATCCCACTTTCATGTGCTGAAGGACATGGCTATTACTGGATAATCTTATATTTTTAAGACTTTTTTTGAGGAAAAATTACTTCAGTTATATTCATTCTATCTTATTTAATAGTGAGAGGATCCCTGGACTTAAATTATCTTGTAAATACAGCTTTGACTTTGTACTATGTTTTTTTTTTTTTAATGTAATCACCTAATTTATTTTTATTTATTTATTTATTTATTTATTTATTTATTTATTTATTTATTTATTTTATTATATTATGTTAGTCACCATACAGTACATCCTGGTTTCTGATGTAAAGTTCAATGATTCATTAGTTGTGTATAACACCCAGTGCACCATGCAATACATGCCCTCCTTACTACCCATCACCGGCCTATCCCATTCCCCCACCCCCTCCTCTCTGAAGCCCTCAGTTTGTTTCTCAGAGTCCATAGTCTCTCATGCTTCATTCCCCCTTCTGATATATAATGATTCCTCTTTTTTTACTATTATCTAAGCAGCCTATGCCTTTTTTTTTATTCTTCATCTAAAATTCTTTAAAAATATCTTTGTTGAAGATTTAGTTATTAATTTGTAGTTTAATTTTTATTTATCATAGTTTATGTTATTTCAAGTCTATGATCAATTTTCTTAATAATTGATATATTATTGAAAACTCTTTGTATATTCTATGGGTAAGTAAAATGATTTATTTCTATAGAAAAATGCCTGTTAGAGAATCAGTTTGTGCTTTTTCAACTTATTTGGCCACCCCTGGAAGGATATGTCACTCAAGAGAAACAGAATGTGTTTCTATATATGATTCTAGTAAATAATGGCTCTCTTTGGTCTAAAGTACCTGGATTATTTGGAGTTGGTCAAACTCTATTATTAAGGAATTATTAAGTACATTAAGGCTCAAGAGATTTCAGCTCTAAGATGTAAAGATATGTTAAAAAGGTTATCACTCTTACCTTTAGTACAAGAAACAAGCTGCACAAACTGCAAATTAATAACTTTTCTTGAGCCAGAGAACTGAGGTCATAAGGCAGATAGTTAACCTGAGACCTGCAGAGAGAGATAGTACTCTGCAAGGAGACAAAGCCAGATAATTTTCCTGGGACAGAAACTGTGGAATGCCTCACATGCCAGTAAGTGAAATAACTCAGAGAAAGACAATCATATGGTTTCACCCATATGTGGAATATAAGAAACAGCACAGAGGGTCATAGGGGAAGGGAGGGAAAACTGAATGGGAAGTCTTTAGAGGAGATAAAACCATGAGAGACTCTTAACTATAGGAAACAAACTGAGGGTTGCTGGAGAGTAGGGGAATTGGGGGACGGGGTAATTGGGTGATGGGCATTAAGGAGGGCACGTGATGTGTTGAGGACTGGGTATTATACACAACTGAGGGATTATTGAACTCTACATCTGAAACTAATGATGTACTGTATGTTGGTTAATTGAATTTAAATAAAAAAATTAAAAGTAAAAATAAGAAATTAAAGTAGAAAGTTTCAACCATTTTCTAAAGGCTAATGGTGGGCTGGCATGAGTGTGAAAGACTCTAGGGCCTGAGACCATAGGGATTGTAACATCCTTTTGTGGGGCCTTTCTCCAGGGGCTCCTCAGGCTCCATCTGGCTGTGGTGACTTTGAAGACCCCAGAGAAGGCTTCCCCTGTGGTTTGATTGAGGGAGGGGAATAGAAACCCCAGTTAAATCTCCCCAAACCCATCACTACTACAGACAAATAGGCTTAAACTTCAGGGGAAAAAATAAACTGTAGCTTAAGGATACTCACATCAACTCACTTCACCTGGGAAGGGTAAGGGAGATTGGGGAAGGGCACAAAGTTCTTCCACTGAGGGAAGAGCAGGGGTGCATGCTAGGCCCAGAATTCATCTGGTGTGGTCAATCTCACTAGTGAAGGCCACACCCCAAGACAGGTTTACACTGCCTGCTTAAGACTGAGGCTTAAGGAAAGCATCAAAAACATACACACTCCCTTGTCCACTCTCCACAAGCATGTCAGCAAGTGCTAAGTTAAAATAACAGCTAGAAAAGCTGAGAGAGGAAGACAGTCCCTGGAGAACAGTATAATAAGAAGACCCTAAACCAGGAGAGACAAATGTAGGGAGTCCAGTGATTTGAACCTTCAGTGCACTAAGAGTAACAATAAATTTTAAACCCAGCCTCCAAACTGGCTTTAAACTTAAATAACACACACATCTATACCAAGCGCCTAGCTGAAGAGAAGTTGCACTCATCAGTAAGTACAAAAAAATACTTACCTCAATATATACACACTCCTGTACAAGTCTGGATTTCAACAAACATGGAGGAGAGATGCAAAGCAGCAGTGATTGCAGCCAGACTCAGATACGACACAGATGCTAGAGCTCTACGGCAGGTATTTAAAATAACTACAATTACACGGAAATGGTAGAAACATGCAAGATCAGCCTAGCAATATTAGCAACAGATGGCAGCTCTGAGAATCACTTGGGAGTGTGAGCAGTCAGAAGCACAGAGGATTTTTCTTTTCTTAAATTAAACTTTTAATTTAAGTTCAATTTAATTAACATATAGTGTATTGTTACTTTCAGAGGTAGAAATTAGTGATTCATCACTTGCATATAACACCCAGTGCTCATGACATCAAGTGCCCTCCTTAATGACCATCACCCAGTTACCCCGTCCCCCCACCCACCTCCCCTCCAGCAACCCTGTTTGTTTCCTAGAGTTAAGAGTCTCTCATGGTTTGCCTCCCTCTCTGTTTTTATCTTATTTTCAGTTTTCCTTCCCTTCCCCTATGTTCCTCTCTTTTGGTTCTGAAATCCCATATATGAGGAAATCATATGATATTTGTCTTTCTCTGAGTGACTTATTTCACTTAGCACACTACCCTTTAGTTCCATCCACGTTGTTGCAAATGGCGAGATTTCATTATTTCATGGCTGAGTAATATTCCATTGTATATATATACCACTTCTTCTTGATCCATTCATCTGTTGATGAACATCTGGGCTCTTTGCATAATTTGGCTATTGTGGACATCGCTCCTTTTTTTTATTTTATTTTTATTTTTTTAAAGATTTTATTTATTTATGTGACAGAGAGACAGCCAGCGAGAGAGGGAACACAGCAGGGGGAGTGGGAGAGGAAGAAGCAGGCTCCCAGCGGAGAAGCCCGATGTGGGACTCGATCCCAGAACGCCGGGTCACGCCCTGAGCCGAAGGCAGACGCTTAACGACTGCGCCACCCAGGCGCCCCATGTTTTTTGTGTTTTTTTCTTAACTTAATTTTTTATTATGTTATGTTAGTCACTATACAGTACATCCTTAGTTTTTGATGTAGTGTTCCATGATTCATTATTTGCATATAACACCAGTGCACCATGCAATACGTGCCCTCCTTAATACACATCACAGGCCTATCCCAATCCCCCACCCCCCTCCCCTCTGAAGCCCTCAATTTGTTTCCCAGAGTCCACAGTCTCCCATGGTTCATTCCCTTCTGTTTACCCCCTTCATTCTTCCCTTCCTTCTCCTACCGATCTTCCTGCTATTTCTTAGGTTCCATAAATGAGTGAAACCATATGATAATTGTCTTTCTCTGCTTGACTTATTTCACTTAGCGTAATCTCCTCCAGTCCCGTCCATGTTGCTGCAAATGTTGTATAATCATTCTTTCTGAAGGCTCAGTAATATTCTATTGTATATATGGACCACATCTTCTTAATCCAGTCATCTGTTGAAGGGCATCTTGGCTCCTTCCACAGTTTGGCTATTGTGGACAATGCTGCTATGAACATTCGGGTGCATATGGCCCTTCTCTTCACTATGTCTGTATCTTTGGGGTAAATACCAAGTAGTGCAATGGCTGGGTCATAGGGTAGCTCAATTTCTTTTAAAGATTTTATTTATTTATTTGATACAGAGAGAGAGACAGCCAGTGAAAGAGGGAACACAGCAGGGGGAGTGGGAGAGGAAGAAGCAGGCTCATAGCGGAGGAGCCTGATGTGGGGCTCGACCCACAATGCCGGGACCACGCCCTGAGCCAAAGGCAGATGCTTAACCGCTGTGCCACCCAGGCGCCCCTCAATTTTTAACTTTTTAAGGGACCTCCACACTGTTTTCCAGAGTGGCTGTACCAACTTGCATTCCCACCAACAATGTAGGAGGGATCCCCTTTCTCCACATCCTCTCCAGCAATTGTTGTTTCTTGCCTTGTCAATTTTTGCCATTCTAACTGGCGTAAGGTGATATCTTAGTGTGGTTTTGATTTGAATTTCCCTGATGGCTAATGATTTTGAACACTTTTCATGTGTCTGTTAGCCACTTGTATGTCTTCATTGGAAAAGTGTCTGTTCATATCTTCTGCCCATTTTATGATTTGTTTATTGGTTTCTTGTGTATTGAGTTTGAGAAGTTCTTTGTGGATCTTGGATACCAGTCTCTTATCTGTAATGTCATTTGCAAATATATTCTCCCATTCCGTGGGCTGCCTCAGTTTTTTCGACTGTTTCCTTGGCTGTGCAGAAGCTTTTTATCTTGATGAAGTCCCACAAGTTCATTTTTTCTTTTGTTTCTCTTGCCTTTGGAGATGTGTCATGAAAAAGTTTGCTTTGGCCAATGTCGTAGAGGTTGCTGCCTGCCTATGCTCTCCTCTAGGATTTTGATGGATTCCTGTCTCACCTCGAGGTCTTTCATCCATTTGGAGTTTATCTTTGTGTATGGCGTGAGAGAGTGGTCAAGTTTCATTCTTTTGCATGCATTGTCCAATTTTCCCAGCACTATTTATTGAAGAGCCTGTCTTTTTTCCACTGGATGTTGTTTCCTGCTTTGCCAAAGATTAGTTGCCCAAGGAGCCAAGGGTCCATTTCTGGGCTCTCTATTCTGTTCCATTGGTCTATGTGTCTGTTTTTGTGCCAGTACCATGCTGTCTTTGTGATCACAGCTTTGTAGTACAGCTCGAAATCCGGCAATGTAATGCCCCCAGCTTTGTTTTTCCTTTTCAACAGTTCCTTGGCGATACGGGACCTTTTCTGTTTCCATACACATTTAAGGACTACTTGTTCCAGTTCTTTGTAAAATGTCATTGATATTTTGATCGGGATGGCATTGAAAGTGTAGATTGCTCTGGGTAGCATAGACATTTTAACTATGTTAATTCTTCTGATCCATGAGCATGGAATATTTTTCCATCTTTTTGTGTCTTCTTCAATGTCTTTCAAAAGTGATCTGTAGTTTCTGGACATTGCTCCTAGAAACAGTGGGGTTCATGTGCTCCTTCAAATCACTGTTTATATCCTTTGGATAAATACCTAAGTATTGTAATTTCTAGGTCATATGGTAATTCTATTTTTAACTTTTTGAAGAACCTCCATACTGATTTCCAGCATAGCTATACCAGTTTACATTGCTACCAACAGTATAAGATGGTTTCCCTTTCTCTGCATCCTCACCAACAACTGTTGTTTCTTGAGTTGTTAGTCTTAGCCATTCTGACTGGTGTGAGGTGATATCTCATTGTGGTTTTGATTTGTATTTCCCTGATGTGGAGCAATGTTGAGAATTTTTTCATGTGTGTATTGGCCATTTGTATGCCTTCTTGGGAAAAATGTCTGTTCATGTCTTCTTCCCATTTCTTGACTGGTTTTTTTTGTGGGAGGGGGTTTTGAGTTTGATAAGTTATTCATAGATTTTTAGAGACTAGCCCTTTATCTGATAAGACCTTTGCAAATATCTTCTCCAAGTCCATAAGTTGCCTTTTAGATTTGTCAATTACATCCTTACTGTGCAAAAACTTTTTATCTTGATGAAATCTCAATAGTTCATTTTTGCTTTGGTTTTCCTTGCTTTTAGAGACGTGTCTTGAAAGAAGTTGCTGTAGCTGAGGTTGAAGAGGTTGTTGCCTGTGTTCTCCTCTAAGATTTTGATGGATTCATGTCTCACATTTAGGTCTTCCATTCATTTTGAGTTTATTTTTGTGTATGTTGTACGAAAGTGGTCTAGTTTCATTCTTCCGCATGTGGCTGTCCAATTTTCTCAACACCATTTGTTGAGGGGACTGTCTTTTTTCCATTGGATATTCTTTCTTGCTTCGTTGAAGATTGGTTGACCATAGAGTTGAAGGTCCATTTCTGGGTTCTCTATTCTGTTCCATTGATCTATGTGTCTGTGGCACATGTGTTTGTGGCAGTGTCATACTGTCTTGATGATTACAGCTTTGTAATACAGCTTGAAGTCTGGAATTGTGATGCTTCCTGCTTTGGTTTTCTTTTTTAACATCCCTTTGGCTATTCAAGGTCTTCTCTGGTTCCATATAAATTTTAGGATTGTTTGTTCCAGCTCTGTGAAAAATGTTGATGGTATTTTGATAGGGATTATTTTGAATGTTTAGGCTGCTTTGGGCAACATGAGACATTTTAACAATATTTGTTCTTCCAATCCATGACATGGAATGTTTTTCCATTTCTTTGTATCTTCCTCAATTTCTTTCATAAGTGTTTTATAGTTTTTAGAGTACAGATCCGCTACGTCTTTGGTTAAATTCATTTCTTAGTATCTTATGGTTTCAGTGCAATTGTAAATGGGATCGATTTCTTGAATTCTCTTTCTTCTACCTCATCATTAGTGTATAGAAATGCCATTAATTTCTGTGCACTGATTTTATATCCTGTGACTGATGAATTCCTACATGAGTTCTAGTAATTTTTGGGTGGAGTCTTTTGGGTTTTCTACATAGAATATCATGTCATCAGAAGCACAGATGATTTCTATGAAGAATGTCTTCAGTGGTCTGACTCAGCTGGATACTTAATATAGTTAAAAAATAATCAAAGAACTTGAAGACAGGTCAATAGAAATTACCCAAACTGAAGTATAAAGAGGAATGAAGTGAAAAACAAAAACAAAAACAAAAAAAGTGGGATAAATCACCAAGAGCTGGGGGCAATATCAAATGGTCTTACTAAATTAGAATTCCAGAAAGAGAAAAGAATAGGTCTAAAGACATATTTGGGGAAATAACTCTGAAAATGTTCCAAAATTAGTGACATACACCAATCAATCAATCCCTGAACACCAGAAGTCAGAAACAACCAAATAATTTAAAACTAAAAATAAAAAATAAACACCTGACCATAGGCATAACATATTTCACACTTCTGAAAACCAAAGATAAAGAGGAAATTGTGAAGGCAGCCAATGATCCAATAGGTATATGTCAGAAACCTCGTTTCCCATTCTCACCAGTACTTAGAACAACACACACAAAGACCTTTATGTTCCATTAGTGGACACCCTCCAGAAGACATTCTGGGGAGTGAAGAATCTAGATAAGGGCTATTTAAAAATCTTCAGGGAGTCTCCAGAACTCCAGGGAGAAAAGTTGTGTGCTACTTTGGGTCCACTGCGTAAGGATCACCTACTTTCTGAGATATCTGAGACCACACATCCAGCACTCTTTTTTCAATAATAAAACATTTCCTACCCTTTGCATTTTCAGTTTTTTATTTCCTTTCTTCTTATTAATACATATTTTTAACTTGGAGTTTAATACATAAGAAAATTATGTAAGATATAAGGCTTATAGTATTATCATAAAGAGAACACACCCATGTAACTAATACAGAAAACAATATCACCAGCATCCCAGAAGCCCTTTTTTGCCCCATCAGTAGCCCTTCATCCTATCGATGGGAAACAATGTCCTGATCAGACACCATACATTAGCTAACCTAATTTTGAATTTTATATAAATGCAATAATTCAGTATTAACTCCTTTGTGTTTGTCTGCTTTCAAGGAATGTTGTCTGTGAAACTCACCTGTATTGTAGAAGGTAGTTTTATTTTATTCATTTTCCTTGATAAATAATATTTCATTGTATAGAAATACCACAATTTATCCATCTTTTTAGAGTTTTTTCCACTTTGGGACATTTTTTAAAGATTTTGTTTATTTAGTAGAGAGAGAGAGAGAAGGAGAGAGCGTGCACAAGTGGGGGAGAGGCAAAGGAAGAGGGAGAGGGAGAAGCAGACTCCCCACTGATCAGGGAGCCCATCACAGGCTAAATCCCAGAACCCTGAGCCAAAGGCAGATCCTTAAGACACTGAGCCACCCAGGCACCCCAGCACATGTTTGAATATATCTTTTAATGACACAATTATCCACTTCTGTTGAGTACATATCAAGGGTGAAAGTTCTGTGTCATACGTTATGCAGACACATAGCTTCAGTGGAGAGTGCCAAACAGTTTTACAAAGCGACTACATCAATTTTAGTTCCAATCAGCAATGAAAAACTTTTCCACTTTTTCTGAAAAACATGCTCCCATGTTAAAATTTTTAATTTCAGTTATTCTGGTAGTTGCACAGTGATAGCTCATATTTTGTCATATTTTCCTGGTAACTAAAAGGTTGAAAAGTTGTCTAGCATATGTGAACGGTTTAAAGAATGTTTATCAAATGAATGACTAAAGAACATAATTGAATGAATTATAAGAAAAATCATGGGTTCTGTTAAAATCATGCATTCACTGCATTGTGGCAGAAGAGTGCCTTCAATCTTTGAGTGCCATGTTCCCAGGGACATAGAGGTGGAGTATTAATGGGGCTCAGTTCTGTCTGAACTCTCCATTCATCATTCAGAGTCCCAACTATCAGTCCTTCTCCTTTGTGTGGGTGTGAGAACACCAGGCCCCAGACTTCTTACGTATTGTGAGTTCTTTATCTCTGCCCTGTGGTAGGCACTTACTTGTTTGGTTGATTGATGATAAACATGACATAGGAACTAACCCCCTTTCCCTATCTCTGCAATGCTAGCATGTGCGTTCCAAGTGAGCATTCTCCTGGAGGTCTACTGTGTAACCCCAGTAAGGTCCAATAGAGGCAGCCAACAGTGAAGAATGTCAGGGACCAACTTAATAAACCAATGTTTTGGGGGAACACCCAATGTCATAACTAGAGAACTCAGTGTGACTATCAGTTTCAAAGGGCATGTGTATAGAGAGTATGGAAGTCAGGCATTCCAGGGATATTAGCACAACTGTAGACAGAGAATATTTGGTATGCTCGGTGGCAAGTGGGCAGACAAGGGAGGGGAGAAAACTCCTTTGTG
Source organism: Ursus arctos (assembly GCF_023065955.2). Lineage (NCBI taxonomy): Eukaryota > Metazoa > Chordata > Mammalia > Carnivora > Ursidae > Ursus > Ursus arctos. The sequence goes on from NC_079874.1 coordinate 381,834, forward strand.
CTGCTATCCTCTACAGAGTCTTGCACTGATGAAGCTCATTGTCTCCCACTTATGGTCCCACTTACTATATGTATGATCATATCATCATGATGAAAGTGTTTTATGTCCCCCCTTATGCTTGGTGAGGCTGATTATTAGCTAACCTAATTTTGAATTTTATATAAATGCAATAATTCAGTATTAACTCCTTTGTGTTTGTCTGCTTTCAAGGAATGTTGTTTCAAGGAATTATGAGTTATATTATTTCCTTTGGAACAGAAAAAAAATGTGTCCTCAGAAAATAATCACTAATATCAGAATGGTATAGGCATACATACTAGTATAGTTGACATACATACATCACTACCTTACACCTAAATGTTGCATTTCTTTGTTCTTGCTCTAAATTGGCATGCTGTAGATATTCAAGTAACAATTAATAATTTAGTTATTCTAAGTTACACCTAAGTGGAAGAACAATACTTATTTTCTGGTTTATAATTGTAATGATGACTACATGAAAACTAGGATTCTCTTTTATTCCTTTTTTTCCTGTCTTTGTCCACAAGAAACAGCTCAGTGATGGAAGAGATATAAACTCCACCATTAATCACACCTGGCCTAGAATATTTGCTCTTAATAAACTACTTAATAAACTACTAGACTTACCATCTTGCTTAATTTAAGTGAAATCTTAATTTCTTTATCTGTTGATAGATATTATAATACCCATGTTCTAACATCGAGGAATTAAATGAGATTTAAAGCAACCAACATAGAATTAAAAAGAGTACTTCTTTCTGCTTTGGGGCCTTACTCACATTTCCTGTTTTAGATTGAACCATTCTTGGTGAAACGTCTCTCTAAATTAAAGAATTCAGCCAGGATGAAGACCCCAGGAGGAAGTCCATCCAATACAATAAGAACTGTTCATAGTTTTTTTTTTTTTTTAAGATTGTATTTATTTATTTGACAGAGAGACAGCCAGCGAGAGAGAGAACACAAGCAGGGGGAGTGGGAGAGGAAGAAGCAGGCTCCCAGTGGAGGAGCCTGATGTGGGGCTCGATCCCAGACCCCGGGATCACGCCCTGAGCTGGAGGCAGGCGCTTAACTGCTGTGCCACCCAGGCACCCCGAACTGTCTGTAGTTTAATGCGGCTTTCTACCTCCCAGGTAAACTCAGCACTGTTGGCAGGGTAATATGATTGGCAGGAGAAAGTCTTTACCACTGAAAGGGCTGATGATCGAATAGTAGAATTGTAGACACTTGCAGAGAACTTCTGGAGTCCAATCTGTTCATATCAGATGAGCCCCAATCTGCAGATTTTTATTCTATTACAAAACTTTTAGTCAGTAGTGAAATTTAAAAATACAAAGCAAATCCAATATCAGAGAAAAAGTGACTTCTTAATTTTGTAGCCTCACTCTTGGACAATTATGGCTTCCAACGTGTGGCCCTGCCTTCAGACTCGCCCTCCATCTTGCCCTCCATCCTATCCTCACACCTCTTCCAGATTAATCTTCTTCCAATTTTACTGTCATAGTTCGACTTCTTGCTCCCAATCATTCAACAGCTCACTGTGCCTAAGGATCAACGTTCTAATCCTTTCACTTGCCATGTGATACTATTCTAATTTGGTCAACTTAACTTTCCAACTTGACACACCATCATCTGTTTTATTCAGATATTCTGTTATTTCAGGAATTAAAACTCTGATTTGTGACCACACATGCAATGTTCCTGTCTCACTGTCTTTGCTAATATAATATGTAACAGATCCTGAAATTTCAACATTCCACAGACAGTCCTTCCCATCTGGTTTTGATCCTGCTAGTCATCAGAGATACAGAAGTGCTTATTTATAACAGTAGATGGCAAATCGGTCCTTGGGTTAAGAATATTTGCTGATAAAGACTTAGCATTAAAAAAAAGGTAACCATTATACAGTTAATAGTGATTAATAGAAACTTAGAGTTCCTTCCACTTGGCATTTAGTGGTAATCACTTATCACTATGACAATTACCTCTTTACTCCTATCTGGACCTTTTTCTCCGTGTATTTATCCTATTCTGCTGAAACTCTTCTAGGAGTCCTTGGTGACCACAAATCTTCACTGCCATTGTCTTGGCATTTTGTCTGGTTAGAATTTATATTTTAACAGATTTTATATTTTAACAACAAACAACATTAACAATGTTTGTTTATTTAAACAAACAACATATATTTAAACAAACAACATTAACAAGGTTTGTTTAACAACAAACATTAATAATAAATTAATGGTTGCATTAAAATAACTGAGGTTGGGTTCTGTAAACCTGATTATTATTTCTGCCACAGTTTCAGGGTTTGAACAAAATGCATCTGTGCAATGTGTGTATGCAAAGTATACGTAGTAAAAGATTTTTCCAATTGAACATGCGATTAAAACTAAAACCACTGGCAACAACCTGTGCCTGTTTTTGTTCATCCTTTCCAGGCCATAACCAACACCTCCTTTTTTGAGGGCAGTATGCAGAAAGCTTGCTGACAAAATGAGTTGAGTTGGCAAGAGACTGTTAATTTCCTGCAGTCTCTATGGTGGGAGGAGAGGTATTTAAAGCTGCTGTTCCAGACAGTCTCTTAGATGTGTCACAGTATTCGGCAGCCTGGAAGGTGCACAGACCTCCAGGTTTGCCAGTCAGTAGGCTCTGTGGAAACAGATGTAACAATATGTTGAATGCATCTCTAATATGATAAAAAAAAATAGATGTGGATGAGACTTGCCACTGAGGATGTAGACAGTGGTCTGAAGGCTCTTCCTATTTTTTTTTTTTTTGCATCTTCTGAATCTACTTCTTAATTATATTGCTTGGTAATACTTTCAGAAGAAAATTAAGGAGCAAAAACTCTTGCAGGAACAATGAGCTCAAAACATCAAAATAAATGTTTAATGACAAAGTAAGTGCTGAAATTAATTTCTCAAGAATATTAATAAACTTATACAAAATGCTGACATAACAATGATTAGGGCCATAGTGTTATTAATGACCACATAAAAACCAGAAGACAAAAGTCAGCAGAAGATGCATCAATACCTATTTCAAAAGTTAGTGATTATTTTAAGAAGACCGCACTTGAAGATGATGTATTAACTAGTGTATCTGAAGAAGGAACATTTACATGTTACTCAGTAAAGCACAACTTTTCATTTAGGCCAATTGACTCATTTTCTAAAATAACCTAATTTTTAATTCCAATATTTCTTGCATGCATTCTGAAAGTAAAGTGATAGCTAAAAATGAATTGGCTCCATTATGAGAAAAACTATTCTATCAGTTAAATTATATTAAACACTGAGAGAATTTCTTGCTAACAGAACTGTTCCCAAAAAAAGAGACAAATTCAAATGAAGACTTTTTTTAAGCACATGGATAATGACCCCACAGGAATTACAAGGAAAAAAAAATACAAAGAGCAATAGAAGAAAAATATCTATATCATCTATATCTATATGTCTATTTATCTATATGTGAAAACACTGATGTATATTAATATTGATTGTATATTGGCTGCACAAACAACAGTGGTGATGTAGCATGAGCCTATAACACATAAGAATTAAAACTCTTGAGAGCAATAGCATAAAAATAGGGGCTGGTAAACATAAGTAAAGTGTTTTGAGGTTTCAGAATTATTGGAGAAAAAATGAAATAACTAATTTTAGTTAGCAATAAGTCAAGAATTCATTTAGAGTATAGAGGATAAATTCTTTTCTTTTAAATTTAAATTCAGTTAGCCAACATATAGTACATCATTAGTTTTTTTTTAATAATATTTTTTATTATGTTATGTTAGTCACCATACAGTACATCCTTAGTTCTTGATGTAGTGTCCCATGGTTCATTGTTTGTGTATAACACCCAGTGCTCCATGCAATACGTGCCCTCCTTACTACCCATCACCGGCCTATCCCAATCCCCCACCCCCCTCCCCTCTGAAGCCCTCAGTTTGTTTCCCAGAGTCCATAGTCTCATTCCCCCTTCTGTTTACTCCCTCTTCATTCTTCCCTTCCTTCTCCTACCGATCTTCCTGCTATTTATGTTCCGTAAATAAGTGAAACCATATGATAAACAGAGAAAGACAATCATCATTTGTTTTTGATGTAGTGTTGAATGATTCATTAGTTCCATATAGCACCCAGTGATTATCAGATCACGTGCCCTCCTTAATGCCCATCACCCAGTTACTCTATCCCCTGAACCCCCTTCCACAATCCTCAGTTTGTTTCCTGGAGTTAAGAGTCTCTCATGGGGCACCTGGGTGGCTCAGTGGGTTGAGCATCTGCCTTTGGCTCAGGTCATGATACCAGGGTCCTGGGATGCAGGCATGTCTTGGGCCCCCTGCTCAGTAGGGAGTCTGCTTCTCCTTCTCCCTCTGTTCCTCCCCCCTGCTCCTGCTCTCTCCCTCTCTCTCTTTCAAATAAATAAATAGAGGATAAATTCTGAAAGAAAAATTAAAGAATGCACAAGTAGCAAGTTTATAAAAAAGAAAGAATAATAAAAAATGCCTAATTAATCTAAGGTAAACATTAGATTAACGTTAAAAAACTGGATAATACAGAAAATGAATAGTAAGATGACAGAAGACCAAACATGTCCATATTTGTATTAAATATAAATTGATTAAATAGTACATACAAATAGCACAATTTCTAGAGATGATTAAAGAAGGAAAATTTGGCAAATTGGACATCATTAATATAAAAAACCTCAAAAACTTGTGCTCTGCAAAAGCCTGTATAAAAAGGATGAAAGACCAACTATAGACTGGATGAAATTATTTGCAAACTACATATCCAACAAAAGACTAATATCTAGATTATATAATGAACTACTAAAATTTAACAGGTTAAAAAAATCAGAAAGGGTGCAAAAGACATGCACAGAAATTTCACAGAGAGGACATACAGATGGCAGACACGCTCATGCAGTCACGCTCAGGGTGATTACCAGCAAGGGAACGCAAACTAAAACCACAATGAGGTATCAATACAAACATACCACAGAGGCTAAAAGTTAAAAAAAAATGTGGCAGGGGCACCTGGGTGGCGCAGTTGTTAGGCAGCTGCCTTTGGCTCAGGGCGTGATCCTGGCATTCCAGGATCGAGTCCCACATCGGGCTCCTCCACTAAGAGCCTGCTTCTTCCTCTCCCACTCCCCCTGCTGTGTTCCCTCTCTCGCTGGCTGTCTCTCTGTCACATAAATAAATAAAATCTTTAAAAAAAAATGTGGCAATATCCAAAAAATGGTGAGAATGGGAAGCAACTAGATTCCCCCCCACATTGCTGTTTGGGATATAATATGACCCAGTCACTCTAGAAAATTGTTTCTCAGTTTCTTATAAAATTAAACATGTAATCGTCATGCAACCCCACAGTTGTACCTTTTGAAATGGAATGGAATGAAAACTTAGGTTTATACAAAAATAATGTACAGAAGTGTTCATAGGAGTTTTAGCCATAATAGCCAACAACTGCAAACAGTCAAGATGTCCTTAAACAGGTGAATAGTTAAACAAAATGTGTTACATGCATACCATTAAATACTGCCCCCAAATAAAAAGGAATGGACTATTGATAGATGCAACAGTCTGCCATGTAATTTTGCTGGGTAAAATAAGGGCTAATTTAAAAATTTTGTATATTGTGTGATTCCATTTATATAACTTTTGGAAATGATATCATTTTTTTGAAGTTTTTATTTAAACCACGGTTAGTTAAGATACAGTGTAGTATTCATTTCAGGTGTAGAATATAGCACTTCAACTCTTCCATACAACACCTGGTGCTCATCACAAGTGCCCTCTTTAATCCCCATCACCTATTTAACCCATGCCCCAGCCACCTCCCCTTTTGTAATCATCAGTGTGTTCTCTATGTTTAAGAGTCTGCTTCTTGGTTTGCCACTCTCTCTTTCTCTTTCCCCCATGATTGTTTTATTTCTTAAATTCTGCATATGAGTGAAATCACATGGTATTTGTTTTTCTCTGGCTGACTTACTTTGCTCAGCATAATACTCTCTAGTTTCATCGACATGATCACAAACGGCAAGATTTTTAAATGATGTTATTTTATAAATGAAGAGCAGATTTGCTAATACCAGGGTTTAGGGACAGGGAGGTGAATGGTCATGAAGAAAGGTGGATTTGATTATACACAGGGAACACAAGGGATCCTTGTGGTGATGGAGCTGATACATATTGACTGTGACAGTATGTACAAACCCATAATTATGATAAAATTGTGTAGAACTCAATACACACACCTACACAAAAGAGTACAAGTAACACTGGGGAAATACTAATAAGATCAATAGACTGTATCTTGCTTGTGATATTATACTATAATTTTGTAAAGTGTTGCCTTTGAGGGGAACTTTATTAATTATAGACAGGATCACTCTATTGTCATTTCTTGCAACTGCATGTAATTCTACAATAATCTCATAAAATTTAATTAAAAATGAAATAATTAGAAATAAGTGTCATGAAAAATGTTCAACACCTCTACACAATATAGATGGAGGGAAAGATGAATGATATACATGGAGGGATATATCATGTTTGTGGGCTGGAGGAATTGATATTGCATAGATGCCATTTTCTCCCAGAATATTCTATGCAATGCAATCTCAGTCAAAATCCCAGCTGGTGGTTTTCAGGAAATTGACACACTAACTCTAAAATGTTTAGGGACATCAAAGAACCAGGAATAACTGGAACAATCTTCAAGGGCAGAGGACTATTCTGGAGGACTTGCAGATATAAGTATCGGATACTGAGACTTATAAAAATACAATAAATAAGATTTTGTCATAGTGGTGCAAGAATAGACAAATAATTGGGAAAATGGAGGGTCCACAAATAGACACACATATACAGCCACCTACAGTATAGCAAAGGTGACACTCTGACACAGTATATAAATACATTGCATTGAATTGGTAACATTGGTTATCATATGGAAAATATAATGAATTTTGACTCTACTTACCAGTTTACACAAAAATCAATTTTGTGGATCATTCATGTAAATATACAACTTTAAGAATAAAATATAAAATATATCTTCATACATTTTGGTAGGCAAGTATTTCTCAAATAGGAAAGAAAAGTGTAATTTTAAAAAAGGGTTGCTAATTATGAGTACCTTAAAATTAATAATTTACATTTATTAGAGGACACTATTAAGAGTTAAAAGGCCAGTGCAAAGAGCGTAGATTACATACAACAGAAATATCTAACAAAAGGCATTTGTCCAAAATATATATTATAAAGCTCCAATGGATAGAAGACTTAAACAGGCACTTAACAAAAGAGAGTATGGGCTGCTTAACACACACACACACACACACACACACACACACACACACACACACGGCACTTAACAAAAGAGGGTAAGTGGTGTGGTGGGCCTCCGTAGTACTCTGCTGTCACTCTGAGAAGCAACCCAGACTTGCCTCCTAGAGGATGAGAAAACAGCTTGGCTGTTGAACTTCAGACATGTGAGTGGGGCCACTCTTGACTCAGTTTGCCTCCTGAGAACTGCAGCAGTATGAGTGTCTCCTGGAAAGACTGGCAACAGCATGCCGGGCTGACCCCGGGCTAAACTACTGACACATGTAATTGTCCCATGTAGCAAAATAGTGGTTATTTTAAGCCTCTAAGTTTTGGTGTCTTTTCTTACACAGCAATATCTAACTGAAACAATTATACAACGATCTACACCCATAAGAGTAGCTAAAATGAAAAGTAGAGAAAATACCAAATGTTAACCCCAAATTAGATCATCTAGAACCCTTATACCCAGGTGGTGGAGATGTAAACAGGTACATTTTGAGCACCATTTGGAAATATCTATCAAAGTTGAATTGTCCACATACTCTAATACCTAGCTATTGTACTCCTTAGGTATGTACCCAAGACAAATGCACCTAAAACACATGTAAGGCTGTTAATTGTAGAATTATTCATGAAAGATAAAAACTGGAAACAACCCAAATATCCCTCTAATGTAGAATGTATAAAAAAGTAATTTGTGACATATTTCTGCATTATATAGTCATGAAAACAAACAAACTCCACACAACCACATGGACCCGTATCACAAACACGATGCCATGAAAAAGACGCATGATTGCATATTATGTGATGTTCACAACTGAGCACAAATAGTCTCTGGAGTTAGCAGCAGAGAGAACTGTCGCATGGAATGCTGAAGACAGCCAAGAAGGCTTTGGGATGTTGATGACATGTTTCTTCTTGATGCGAACGCTGGTTATGTGGATGTATTTATTTTGTGAGAATTCACCAAACTATATACTTATGATCTGTGCAATTGTTTTTGCATTTTTAATAGGAGAAAGTTTATTTGTGAGGAATAAATCTATTTTACAGAAAGTAACCATTATCTTGGCTCTTAATATTTTGAAGGTGTGACTTTAATACATTTCATCTTACATGGTTTTAAGTAGCGTGCAGTGACAGTTGGCATTTTAAGAATCATCATTTTTTTAATCTTTTAACACTGGTTAGTGGTATTTTCTTATACATTCTTATAAAAACTTGGTAGTGGCCTGGTTTCATTATTATTATTATTAATTATTATTATTAAGTTTTAACTTAAATTCCAGTTAGTTAACATGCAGTATATTATTTTCAGGTGTACAATTTTTGTGTCTGTACATTATACTTCAGAAAAACTTACAAAATAACATAAAACCCATAATGAAAGAAAATATGTTCTTCAGAAAAATGCTACTGACTTAGTATTAGAGATATGACTAAAACATTGGTTAAGCTACATACAAATACAAACCAAGAATAAATATTTAAGATATGCTATTTTTTAAATCTAATAACCATTTTATCTTTTATTTTTTTATTTTGTCGGTTAACTGAACATAAGATATACTATTTTTTTAAAGATTTTATTTTTATTTATTTATTCGAGAGACAGTGGCAGAGATAATGACAGCGAGCACAAGCAGGGAAGAGAGGGAGAAGCAGGCTCCGTGCAGAGCAGGGAGCAGGAGGCAGGGCTTGATCTGAGGACTCTGGGATCATGACCTGAACCAAAGGCAGAGGCTTAACCAACTAAGCCACCCAGCACCCCTAAGATATACTATTTTTAAGTGCCCAGATAATTAATGTAGAAATGTTTTCCAATTTTGCTTTAGTGTTAATTTATATTGATTACATTTTTCAAAATTTTTTATTTTTATTTTTTAAATTATTTATTTTTTAAAGGTTTTATTTATTTATTTTAGAGAGAGTGAGAGAGAGCACGAGCAGGAGGGATAGAGGGAGAGGGAGAGAGAATCTCAAGCAGACTCAGTGCTCAGCATGGAGGCAGATGTGAGGTTTGATCTTATGTTCCCTGAGATGATGACCGGAGCCGAAACCAAGAGCTGGTCACTCAACTGACTGAGCCACCCAGGACCCCTGGAAAGTTTTTTTTTTTTTTTTAAGATTTTATTTATTTATTTGACAGAGATAGAGACAGCCAGCGAGAGAGGGAACACAAGCAGGGGAAGTGGGAGAGGAAGAAGCAGGCTCACAGCAGAAGAGCCTGATGTGGGGCTTGATCCCATAACGCCGGGATCACGCCCTGGGCTGAAGGCAGGCGCTTAACCGCTGTGCCACCCAGGCACCCCGGAAAGTTTTATTTTTAAAATAGGTTTAAATAGGACAATTTTGTGGCTCTAACAATATAACACAACTCATTTGTAACCAATAAAAAAAGCTATCAGGTTTTACTTCTTTTTAATGTTTCCTCTCTCTCTGTCTCTCTGTCTAGCAGAAGTTTCCTAGTTTGGACCAAACATTACATGCTCACCCACACGTCATGCTCCACCTGTTTTTTCATATACTAACATGTGAAGCTTTATTTCTATTTGTAATGGTTGCTCAAGGTTTACCCTAAGTTCAGTCTGTGATAATTTTTTATGAATATTTACTCAGCCTTTATGGATCTTTTGTAGCTACTTTCTCCACTTGCTAAATCCAGATGGTGTTGGGGTGTCTGGTCTTAGGGCTCTCCTTTTGACTCACTGGTTAACTTCTCAGAATCCAAGCCTCTCTTGGAAATCTCCTGAAGACTTTCGCCTCTCCCCAGAGAGGGGCAGGTCCTCCCCCCTGCCACACACGCAATCTTCTCTTGCAGTGTTCGGGACCATGAGGAACCCCCGGTCTGAGAGAATCCTCAGGTGGGTCTCAGACCTAAGTGCTCTTAGTGCAACCATTTCCTTGGCTGGGAAGATCTGCAACCTGAGCAGAGAAGGGGGCAATAGGAGGGCATGCTTGCTTCTTGCGTGTCCAGTGACCTTCCAGTAGGCCCTCCTGGCAGCACTGGGCACGGGAGGCACCGCCCCCCTCCAGCCACACCCAGTGGCATCATCATCACTTCCACCCACACGGCTTGCTCTGCACCTCATCACTTTTGTCTATCTGGTTCCCACTGTCACTGGAGGGTCTGCAGAAACCTCACCAGCACCTTCAACTCTTCCTTGGCCAACACGGAATGCTCTTTACCTCCTCAGAATGTCTGAGAAGACATTCTCTGCCACTTGGCCTATTTACTGCTTTGGTTTTCACTTATTTTTATCTGCAAGTTTCTTATCTTACCAAATAAATTGTATATATTCCAGGTTAATGATGCCCTTTAAGATAAACTAATTTCAACAGGATAATCACAATACCAAAAAGAATAACTGTTCATATTTAATGTTTAATGGATACCAGAGAGTATATTCGATTTTAAAAATTAATCCTTATACTAACTCCTACTACGTTGATATTGTGCTACTGGTTACAGACAAGGAACATTACGAATACAGAGGTTCCATTGCTTGCCTCTGATCTCTTGGCCGCCTGTAGCAGAGCTGAAATATGTACTCTAGTCAGATTCCGGCATACCCCCTTTTGTCCCACTCTGCCTTTTCCTGGGCCATGGCTGTGCCTAGCATTGACTGCGTTGAAAGTAGTTTTTCTTCTTATATTGGCTCCTTGTTTTTCTCAATCCACCACTGTGAGCAACTGTTTGACACCATATTCAAAACTTTTTAATTCCCGGAGACCATAGTCTCTCGTGGTTCTCCGGGAAACAAACTGAGGGTTTTAGAGGGGAGCGGTGTGGGGGGGATGGGCTAGCCAGGTGAAGGGTAGCAAGGAGGGCACGTATTGCATGGACCACTGGGTGTTATACGCAAGTAATGAATCAGGGAACTTTACATCAGAAACTAAGGATGTACTGTATGGTGACTAACATAACATAAACAAACAAAAAAACCTTTTTAATCCCTAGCTTTACTTGGTACCTTTTTCAACCCAGATGAAATACAATGAACCAATTATCTCTTATAAAATTAATTAACAAAAATATATTTAAAAGCCAAAGGCATGTGTGTAGATACTGCTGCATATGAGAGCGGGCCTTTAAAAACTTCCGTGGCTCCTGCCCCAAACCTCTCAAGCACGCTGTCCAGATGCAGACTCCGAGTGTGCACTGTGCAGTGAGATGTGGAAGAACAGACAAGGGGAGGGTCTCATGGCAGACTTCCTGCATCGTTTCTTAGGATGAAATATTTCAAACACAGGAAGAAATTAATCCTAGTCCCATAGAGGCGCGTTACAGGAGCCTCTTCTTTTCTAGATATTTTTAATGTTTGCTTTCCTTGTCCCCCCCCCCCATATTGGGAGAACGCTCTGCAGAGAAAAAGCAGCTGCTAGGAAGAGATTTAGAAAAAGCTGTGCTTCAGACATCCCCTCCCTCATCAAACATATATTATGGTGCAATGTTCCAACCTCATGGAGAGACTGTGCAACAATACTGAAACTAATTTTCTTTTTTCTCAATGAACTCTGCAGAAAATTCTGTGGGATTACATAGAGAAGCAAAATAATGCAGAAATCAGGCTTATGCGTTCAACATTGAACATAGAAGTGAGTTATAGAGGTCCTAAAAAGGTATCTAGACATCAGGTACAGAGAACCCAGGAAAGTTCTGGGCTTGTTTTTGAAGAGAAATACCAGGTGCAGGGAAGGGCAACTGCGAGACAGCTGAGGAACAGCATTAACACACGCTGGCGTCTGGGAGCACACCTGCTGCGAGTCCGATGAACAGAAGTGGGGGAACCCACAGAGATCAAATGGCCCAGGCGAGTGGGAGACAGCCACCTGTGGTCAGAGGCAAAGGACCATGCTCTGTAGGACACAAGGATTCTGCTGCCACGGTCTGTTTTCCTAGTGAAGTTGTGCAGAACTTTTCCTCCAAGGGCCAGATGAAGCAGCAGGTACAAGTGCACACTTTGGCACTAGAATGAGTCCTGGCTGTGTGAACACAGCTAGTCATGATACATCTCTGTTCTTTTCTCTGTGACATCTGGATGCTAATGGCACCTATTTTGTGGGGTTATGAAAGGATTGGACAAGAAGAGATGCAGTCTGCTATAGCAGAGAGCCTGGTGCACAGTTAGGGTTCAGTAAACAGTAACTCTCAGAGAGTCACTATGTGCTGGCATCTCTGAACACAGTTTTTGACAGTGGATCGAAGGTGCTGTACCATACCAGAAGCTCCTACAGTTCCTCCAGAGGGGCTTCTCAGGCCAAGGCCCAAAGGTTGGATGTAAGCATAGGGCACAGAAATTGACCCCCCAGGTTGAAAGCTCCTCTCTGCCCCAGGCACATTTACATTAGAATTCCTAAGTTGTACACTGTTTTCTGAGGATCATCATAATTTAAATTTTAATAATCTTCTTGTTGAAAAACAAATCAGGAAATTAATAAAAAAGTGAGCTGAAGATATTGCATTTCTCTGGAAGGCTACCACTAATTAAGATGTTGAAAGCAATTTTAACACCATTTCTCACCACTGTGACAAATCTGACAGGTTTACAAATTAGCATTCTGGGACTCTCACACTGGATGTCCATGTTTTGTCAGATTCTGTGACAGATCACAAACGTGCATGGTAATTGCTACAAGTGATATAATACCTTGCAAAAAAATAAAGCACACTCGCAGGTGATTCCAGAAAACTGGCCTTTTCATTTGCATTAAAAACTATTGTTTTTGGCAGTTATGAGAAAAAGCTAATAACATTTTATGGTAAGGCTAAGTTACCAATTTCCCCATTAGATAAATTTCAGGTGAGGAATGATTAGATCACCAATCTCTGTGCTGGCTCTCCAAGCCACATGGTCTGCTTGTTAGGTTCTTTCCAGGATATTTAGGGTCCAAGACGTAGATGAAAAATATGTCACATAACACAGGGTGGCTCCAAACCAGTACTTTCCCAGCAAATAAGCTAGTTAGGATAATTTCTCATTTTATTATGTATTGCCGCTGCTACTGGGCTTACTGAATCCCCATTTCCCACAGGAGAGGAATAATTCCAGAGGCTGTTCTGAAAGGTCATTCTTGCCAGGAAATTTTGATAAATCAGCAGACACAGACTCAGAGTTAGATAACAATATTTGTCTTTCTTCTCTTTTTCTTTCATTTTCTTTTCTTCTCTCCCCCCACCCCTTCTCATCCTCCTTTTTTCCTCCTTCTTCATATAAAACTATCTGCATTGGTAGATATAGCGTGTAGATAAAAACTGAATAGGGAGAGAAAGATTTAGGTTGAACTTCCATAACTTCCCTTGTTGGAGGGTAGGCTTCAAAACATTTTAGAAAGAGAAAGCAGAGGTAGAAACACACCTTTTCTAGCTATTGGCCCTTTCCCATGTGTACAGCATTCTTCCTCTTGTGCCCTCAGGTAAAGACATATGATCTCAGTACTCACAATAACACTGACATCTAGCATACACTGGATCACAACTATGACCTGGGGAATTATATTCATTAACTCAATTACTGTCATCAACCACCCAGTCAATAGTTTAGTCCTATATTTCAGAGGAATATAAAGAGGCTCAAAGAAGTTAAGTGACTCGTTCAAGGTAACATTGTCAGCAATAAACCAGACATCCCAAGCCTGTGTGCATCTGCTCCTATTCCCTTAGTCCCATCCTGTTTCTCCATAACAATAGCTATCTGTATCCGATGGTGTCTGTTGAAAGCATCAATCATGTCTTTGCTCCAGACCATAAGTGCCTGTGCAGTGCGCCTGCAATAGATACTCAACATGGGTTTATTGAAAATAGGAAAAAAAACAAATGAATAAGCAAATGAGCAAGTGAAGCTGCTATTGCCTCAATCAATAACTTACTCAATGTCTTTTGAATATCTATCATGAACTAGGCCAGTGTCCCTAGAAGGGAACCCTGAGACAGAGACTCGTGTGCAATTGATAGATTGAGAGAGTGATCTCAAGAGAAAGAGGATGGAGGAAGAAGGATAGAGCAGGGCAAGGAGTTGAAAAAAGATGTGGTCTCAGGTGGAGTCTAACTTCAGCCTGATCCCACAGGGAGATCTGGAGTGGGAATTGTTGACCACAGAATGCAATTAGGCCAGGAGCCAGACTTTTATCAGTCATTAGCTGTGAGCCATCCATAGGGGAGGGACCTTAAACTCTCAACCACACAGCTTCTACAAGCCAAAGGGGATGCTCTAGAGAAAGGACAGTTGTGAGCCATTAGTAGCCAACACACAGGGGAGCTAGGGATGGGTATACTAGGGGGGTAAAGGGAATCAGGAGGAACCATCTCCTAAAGCATACACCATTATAGTTCTATAGATATGTTTCTAATTAGCGTGCATGTTTAATGCCTACAGCTCACTCCATCATTGTCCTTCAGAGCCCATCCATCTTAAGACCAACCTCCCTCATAGACTTACCTAGACTACTCCAACTCACATGTACTTCTCTTTTTCAGAAATCCTAGTACTCCTCTGAACCAAATGTTTATGTAGTTAATAATTGCCTATCCATGTCTTCAGATTATTATACATGCATATAATTGTATCCTTATTAAGACTGAAAGCTCCTCTAAGACATGGATTGTAGCATGGAATAGTGATCTTTAGTAACCTTGGTGCACTTCGCCAGTGCTAGATGGTGTCAGGAATGCAGCAGAAGGCATTAATCTTGCATAGTAATACATAATAATAATAATACTGCACATTTGAAGTGTTTCCTATTGGCCAGGCTATGCACCAGCCCACCACTCAAGAAGCATTATTTCAATATAATCTCCATACCACTCCTGTTATATAGTTTATTATTGAAAATGCTGTCAGCATCAGGAGAGAGAAGACCTTGATACAGAGTGGCCTAAAAAATTAGAGATATTTTCATCCTATACCCAGGAAACCTGAAGATAGAGTATTGCTGTAATTGGTTTCATGGGTCTGTGTGCTTCTTTTGGTCTTGTTCCCCCATGGTCACATGATGGCTGGTGTTGTTTCCCTAGGCATCACGTTTGATTCCAGACGAGAAGAAATAATGGTTATCAGTTACATCTGTCTTTTTTATTAGACACAGTAAAAGCCTTTCAGAAGACACCAAGAAACTCCCGCTTCCACATTTGGCCAGGTTATAGCCAAAACTATGTTATAGGGTTATCCCTTTTAGCAAGAAGAGTTGGCAAAACATGTTTTTTTCTCAGATGCTAGAGTACAGTGAGGTGGGTTGCAATAAGAACAGGAATTAGGAATGTCAGGTTAGCTCACAGATATTGCCTGTCACATGCAACTATTAAATTCATCTCCATTTCGTAGATGAGAAAACTGAAGCAATTAACTAAATGCTCCAAAACTGATAAGCAGTGAACTTAGTATTCAGACTCAATTCTGACTACAGTCTACACTTATGGTTACTTTGCTATATTATTTCTTTAGTTACTGCACCTTAGTACTCATTTGTATCTCAAAAATAATAGAGATAAGTTACAGCACTACCATAGACCATTCACCATGAACAATGGGAAAAAAAAAAATCTAAATCCTGGGTTGCTATCTATTTCCAGAGGCGACAGATGTGAGTAATCTGGGTTTAGGTTAATAAAGGAGAAGTCATCATAATGTGAGTACAAAAAGGATGACTGACCATTGTCAAACAGACATACCTCCTTTGACCACTGTTATTTCACTTGATATCAGAATGCCTACGTAAGTTTTGAACATTGCCATTTTCATAGTTCAAACCGTCCTGGCTGCAGCAATTCATTTAATTTTGTTGTTGTTTTCTAAATCTCTGCTACAAATAACACATATAATTAGAACTCTTGGTGGAAGGTAAATGTGAAGTTCATGGAATGTGGAAATCCAAGCCACCCACTTTTAATTTGGAGGTAAAAGCAACACCCTAGGACACAAGTAGAGACAATACAGACAAGATGGTACACTGGCAGGTTCTAGGTTGTACACTGTGGTGTGCTTGAGTTGGCTAATGCTGACTCACCAGGGCTGATTGCTAGCATTTCTTCCCAACTCTGTTCAGTGGTATCACACTGACAGCCTGCAGTCATCTCTCGTGAAAGTACTGACACCACAGACATTGGCAAACACTACAAACAAGAGCTCTTTTTTTTTCTCTGAGAGCCTGTTGTTAAACATTTACTAGCACACCACTTCTTGAGCAGCCCATCTGAGTAAAATCATGTTTTTAAACACAAAAAGAAGAGGAAGAGCATTTGAACAAAACAATATCATGTTAGTATAGGATTTGGGGAACTCCTCAGATGTAAACTCAAAATTGCTGAGCTTACCGGTTTATTATTAACATGCAAAAAGTATCTTGTTTCATCTGTGTCCTAAGCCTCTGGGGAATACTTTGTGGGCAACTGGCCTTGGTTCCTTTAATCAATATTTGTCTGTTTCTTGCTATGCACACCTGTTATTGGTTATCAGAAATCCAATGGCAAATATATATGCTTATATATATTTGTTATATATTATTTATTTATATATATTTATTATCTATTTTAGATATATATAATAAGTTCTTTAGTACTTTAATACTTTGGGGCAATTTTATATAAGCAAGTTCTTGGAGGCAAGCTTACAAACCCACATTGTCTTGCATTTGAGGGCTCAGTTATCCCATTTATCATCCCTCTGATGCAATGTCCTTTCACAGCTAATCAACAGCTAAACTGATAAATGGGAAGGCTCCTTAAAAATCCATTGCTCGATTTGAGACGGGATGTTTTATTCATTGACAGGTGTGATTTATCATTCCACGGCAAGGAGGAGAACATTTGCTCCAGCTGTTCTCACCAACATTGCCCAGCAGTGGGGGCTTCAACCTGTTTTCAAGGAGCAGACCAAGCTTTCAGTTAGGGAGCTGCAGCTATATTTAGCATGTTAGGTCATTAGCTATCTGTAAACAATCCAGGTGCATTATCCTTCCCATTGTTCATAATTAAACTCCTCATCATGGGAATTGTGCAGAGTCTTTGATCTTGCTTTCAGATTCCAAAAACTGTGAAGTATTTCTGCCCATGTGGAAACCCCTAGCAGGATTAAATCCAGATTCTTGATGACAAAGCTGTAGCTGCAGTTATTGAGAACTTACTATATGCTAGGCATCAGGTTAGATCTTCACATGCATTACATATTTTTAATCTTTGCAGTAACTATGAACAATTCTTTATCGGTAATGCCCCTCGGATTCTTCGTAGAGGTGTATGGTGACAAACAACACTAGTCAGAGCTCAACCTGAGAAGGAGAACTACTAGAAGTGATGTTAAATAAGGAATTTATTACAGATGGGACCTTGATCTGATGCCATTGTGGAGGCTGGTTGACAGCTTATATATGGCTATTTATCTCACATCTGATGTTGCACCTGCAGTCAGCAGAGCTACAGCCAGCAGTAGGGAAGGAAAGATGGACATAAATTTGGAAAGGAAGGACAGAAACTAGTAGGGACTGGCAGGAACCCATGAGGGTAAACTAGAAGCCACCACCAAGCTTCCAACTTCAATGATGGGGAACAAAGAGCTGGTGCTCTTATTTATGGAGCTAGACATGAATCTGTCCCAGGAGTCCAAGAAGTTGAATGGAGACACTTGGTAGGAGCTGGCAGAGCTGCAAGCCCAGCTGTGGCCCCAAAAGTGGGAGTAGCTTAGGGAAGACAGCTGATAGGGACCAGGATGCTGGCTGCTGATGGTTGGCCAGCAGACAAGCAATAGGATATGTGAGCTGCAACACAGGCTGTGCTTTGGAAGTTTGCTTCTGAACTGACTTCTACTGACTTCCAGTTGTTTGTATGTTGATAGTCTCATCCTCATGATGACAAGTAATAAGCCTCTCTAGCTCCTGCTACCCACCCCTTCCGGAGAGGCTCTTCCTGAATTGGGCCACAGAAGCCATCTGGCCTGCAGGTACAAGGGAGTTCAAAAGTCCTGATTCAAGACACAGACTTTGGAGCCCAAACAGGTTTGAATCTCACTTAAAGTCCTTGTAATGATCTCAGATGTTTGTTAAACTCTCTGAGCTCCATTGCTTCAAATGAAAAATACAACGTACAATATTACACTCTGGTTTGTATGAGGATTTGGTGAGAAAAGATTTGCAAGTCAGCCGGTGTGTTATTTGTACTGCAACACATAATACCAATTGACAATGCTGGTTCCTTTCTCTTTCCTCTGTATCCAGCACCTTTGGTCCCTGTCTGGCCACTCCTAAATTTGCCTCACTGCTCGCTTGTAAGGGCCTTCCCCTCTTACCAGTGTCTGCTTGATTTGGAGCACAGACCTCTCCACGAACATGTTGAAGCATGCACCTGCGTTGATGAGGCCCTTGCCTTCTTGGAACTCTAAGTGTAAGTTCTTCCAGTGCTCCCATCAGTGACACACCCTGCCCATAACCCCAATAACCCTGCCATAAACCCTCAAGGCTGCCTCTGGTCTGTTATCACCATGAATCTCTGCAGAGAGCCCCGCTTCCTTTTGGCACCTGAATCCAGCTAGCTCTGACCCTACCACCAACCCCACTCCAGGGCAAGGTCCTGTTTCAGAGTCTAGACCCTCTCAGTCTTCGCTCTTGGTGTTCATCAGACCAAGCCTGTTCCTCTCCTATATTTATAGTAACAAACTATAGAAATGATCCCTGAAAGTATAGTCTCTCCTCTCTTATGTTTATAAAAGATAATCAGTTAATACTTGGGGATTTGCTGGTTAAGAAATATTTTATCTAATTTTGTTTACTCATGAATTGTACAAAGTTCCAGAAAGTGAGCCCAAATTGGATATGGCTGTGCTTCCCCTTCCCCCTGCTTATTTGTTGCTTCTTGAGTGCAGTCATTCCCATCCCAGTTAATTTTTCTGTAGCATGATAACTGAGATCTCCTCAATCCTGGGTCAGTTGCCTCTTTGACTACCTCTCCTCAGCCACATGGACCCACCTCCCATAATCAGGCAATGTGCTAAAGATTAATCAAAGGTTTCCCTGGAAGCCTCACCCCTTCTTACTGTCTTTGTTCTCAGTAGATATGAAGAGAAGCAACTCCTTCAGTACCATGAGATCTCCTTTCATAGGTGTCTATGATGCTCCTTGTCACCTTCAATGCTGTTAGGGAATAAAAGTAAAGTTTTGAAGCATTTGGATGTTGTTCCACTAAGAGAATTTATGTTTCATTGTCCCTTTTCCTAAAACTCCTTAGAGAGATTCTTTCAAGACACAAAGACACAAGGGTAGCAGTGGTGGGTTAATTACAGGTTGGTTCCAAATGCCCACTGTAGGCTCTCAGCCAGGGCTGCCTGGATCACATCATTTAGACTCTAGTTGGGTTTCTTGCTCCTCCTGCTGAAATCTTACCTCTCATGGACCCTAATCCCAGAGAGATGCCTGATGTTACCACAGTGTTGCAGGCTAGAGGAAGTAAAGAAGATTGCTAGCCTTGTTTAAATGGGAGAGAGGGAGAGAGAGAGAGAGGAGAAGAAGGTGGTGGAGGAGGAGAAGGATGATGAGAAGAAGAACAAGAAGAAGGAGGAGGAGAAGAAGGAGGGGGGGAGGAGGAGGAGAAGAAGAAGAAGGAGAAAGAGAAGGAGAAGAAGTAGAAGGAGAGGAAGAAGAGGGGATGGGAAGGGAGAAGGGAGGAGGAGGAGGAAGAGAAAGAAGAAGAAGGAAAAAAAGAAAAAGGAGCAGCAGCAGCAGTGGCAGCAGAGAAGGGGGAGGGGGAAGCAGGGGAGAGGGAAGAAAGGAGGAAGGAAAAGAGGACTCAACCTCTTCACTTGTTCACTAAATCTAAGATGTTTCTTTAATAGTATTTCTTTTAAAATGCCCCTGAAGGTAGAAAATTTGAGTGTAAATGGTTGTCTACCAAAATGTGAGTGGCATAAAGAAAAGAAAGACAAAAAAGAGAGAGAAACTTAAAGAGTAAGAGGAGGGAGGAGGAAGGAAAAGGTAAGGAAAGAGAAGTAAGTGGTAGGGAAGGGAAGGGGAAAGGAAGGGAGGGGTGGGAGAGATGGAAGGGGAAGAGCTGCAGCTGGAGCCTGACAAGCTGCTAGGTACTGGGGGTGGAGGTGTATAGGAGGCATGTGCCCTATAATTGGAACTTACTGTCTAGTGAAAGTAATCACCGACATTAGCTTCTGACATTGTCATTTTCCTCTATGGCCTACTCTTTGTGTACACCTCTGTTAGCGTTCCTATTCTAGAACAGAGAATATGTCTGTGATCCCTATGCCCAGCAGAGTTCCTGTAAGAGAGAAGGGGCTTATATGGGTAAAGGAAAGAATGGATGAATTTTTCTCAATATCTAAAGTGAAAGACTGACAACCACAGATCCATATTGTTTAAGCCTTCTCTGATAAAAGGCTGCTTGTGTTCTCTGGTTGACATTAAACTCTAGTATGTAAAGGTAGGAGCCCATGTCAGTAAGAGGTCATTTCATCCTGCTGAAGACCATATCCTTGATAACATTGGTGAGAAGAGCTGAGACCCACCCCTGGAAAGCCACTTTCAAAACTCCTTACCCCACGTAGATTCTTTAGCCAATGCAGATGAGATTAGAGCAGCATCACACTCCTGGGTTCCAGCTAGATTTCTCATGTTCAAAAAGGAAAAGGAATGAATTGGTCTAATGCCAACTTCTCTTTGTCTCTTGAGCATTATGGTAGGTTTGGGGTTCAGGCCTCTGAACTTTTCTTACTCCCTAAGACTCTCAGGGCACCATGACTCCAACCTCCCTCCTGGTCTCACACCTGAGCATCTCTGGGTCATGTACTTACAAGGGTATTTGCAAGGTCTGCAGAGGCTCCTTATGCCTCTTGGCACTCATTTCCAATCTAACTTACTATGTAAGATCCAAACTCCTCTTCTGTTAATAACATCACACTGACATCCTTCCAAGGAATAAGGCAAAGAGTTGATTTAAAATGTGAATATTTCTAATATCTGGTAACTCAATAAATGGCAAAACACATTTATTTCTTCTTTATTTTTGTGGGCCACCTTTATGGACCATCCTATCCTGCTGTCAGTTGTGAGACTTTCTCCAAAGAGAGTTGCCCTGGCCAATACAGCATGTATCTGTGCCAGGCATGTGCACACTTACACACATCAGTTTGTTTAGCCCTCATAACAGACATTAGGAGGGATGTATCATTCACCCCTTTTACAATTTAAGAAAACTGAGACACGGAGAAACCAAGCAGCTCACAGCATCTAGCAAGCAAGGGCCAGAGCTGGGATGAAGCAAAGCTTTGGTGCAATTCTAGAGCCCATACTCTGCTTATGGGTTGTGCTCTCCCTCTCTTATGTTACTGGCCAGTGTCCTTTCCACTTGCAGTCAGTGTGAGTCTGTGTTCTTATCTTCAGAGTTTCTAGAATGCACAGTGATGCTCTTACTCAGATTAGTATTTTTATTTTTATTCAGATGGCATACATTTGGAAAAGAAATCTTTCAAAGAAAACCCTAAAGGTGTCCTTTTGGGGATTTTCAAGGAAATTCTACATCTCATTCTTAAGTTTCAAATCCTAAAAATGCCTCTTGTTACCTTACCAATTCTTTTTGTAACCATTAACTTACTATAAAACTGCATCCAGAATTGAAGAAAATTGGAGTGAGCACTCACATTGAATGAGAAGGATGCTCAGACCTGCAGTTTAAAGATAAAAAGCATGGTGCATAGATTCTGTAACATTCTTTTTGGCCTGCAGTGGTTACACACAGAATAAATAATTAGTGGAATGAAACCCATCCAGTGAATGTGGGTCATGTGGGAAAAGAAGTGTGTTATTGATGCAAAATCTCTAAACTACATCCTGGCGGGCTGTGGGCAGCAGCAATCAACATGCCTTCATGAAAAGGCTGCCTCTGTGACTTGGCACGTGCATTACCTTCCAGGTCACTGTTCAGCCTGTGCTGTACAGTCCATGTGCAAATAAATTAAATAAACAAATAGCCGTGAAGCCAAGTTCCTAACTGGGAGTTTGCTGTTGGACTTCAGTGGGTACGTGCTGGCTACCAGTTAAACTGTTACTACAGAGAGACCCACCCCAGAATACTTAGAGTATGTAGGCTAGAAGGGATTTTCAGTAAGTAAGAACACTGAAGCTAAAACAGGAAAGGTAAGGTTTGTCCAAATTCCCAAGGTGATTATCAGTGAGGCCAGGGCTACAGTTCCGGTCTCTTGGTCACCTTCTCCTCTTCCTCCTTCGCGACGTGACCCCAGCACCAATGTTAGATGACCTTGCTGGCCTTGGCTTATACTGTTGGATGTGTGTGGAGAGCTCCGATCTGATTTGGGGGAAGTAATAGTCCAGAGACTACTTAGTGCCTCCTAGGAATCAGTGCCTAGAGATGAGGCGAGCTTTCCTCAGGGGACTTTGGTGCATTATTCTCCTCCCACCTCGATTCCACAGGCCCGATGACCTGAAACAGACCCAACAGACTTCAGACACCAGGATACAATTAGGTCTTGTCCCTAATAATTTCTAGATATTGTTAATCATTGCTAACATAGTTTTGGTATCAAAATATGTTGGAACAGCTTTAAATCACTTTAAATTCATCCCATGAAGGGAATCTGGATCAGGTTCCAGACTCTTGGAAAAGGTGGCTGCTGAAAACCCACTTGGAAACATTCTATTACCTTTGTTCCCTCTTGGGAAGTGTAATACTAGCTGACTATAATTCCTCAGGTATAGGCCACCTGTTCACTTCCAATTCTGCCTGTTTTATCCTCATTTAAAGGAAAGAGAAGAGCACGAAACATGAAGAGAGAAGTTTTTTTGTTTTTTGTGTTTCTTTTTATATTTTTTATTATATTATGTTAGTCACCATACAGTACATCCCTGGTTTTTTGATGTAAAGTTCGATGATTCATTAGTTGCGTATAACACCCAGTGCACCATGCAATACGTGCCCTCCTTACTACCCATCACCAGCCTATCCCATTCCCCCACCCCCCTCCCCTCTGAAGCCCTCAGTTTGTTTCCCAGAGTCCATAGTCTCCCATGCTTCATTTCCCCTTCTGATTAACCCCTTCTTTATCCCTTTCCTCTCCTACCGATCTTCCTAGTTCTTATGTTCCATAGTTGAGAGAAACCATATAATAATTTTCTTTCTCTGCTTGACTTATTTCACTTAGCATTATCTCCTCCAGTGCCGTCCGTGTTGCAGCAAATGTTGAGAACTCATTCTTTCTGATAGCTGAGTAATATTCCATTGTATATATGGACCACAACTTCTTAATCCAGTCATCTGTTGAAGGGCATCTCGGTTCCTTCCACGATTTAGCTATTGTGGACAATACTACTATGAACATTGGGGTGCATATGGCCCTTCTCTTCACTACGTCTGTATCTTTGGGGTAAATACCCAGTAGTGCAATGGCTGGGTCATAGGGTAGCTCAATTTTTAACTTTTTAAGGGACCTCCACACTGTTTTCCAGAGTGGCTGTACCAACTTGCATTCCCACCAACAGTGTAGGAGGGATCCCCTTTCTCCACATCCTCTCCAACAATTGTTGTTTCTTACCTTGTCAGTTTTTGCCATTCTAACTGGTGTAAGGTGGTATCTTAGTGTGGTTTTGATTTGAATTTCCCTGATGGCTAATGATGTTGAACATTTTTTCATGTGTCTGTTAGCCATTCCCAGCACCATTTATTGAAGAGACTGACTTTTTTGCACTGGATGTTTTTTCCTGCTTTGCCAAAGATTAGTTGCCCAAAGAGCCGAGGGTCCATTTCTGGGATCTCTATTCTGTTCCATTGGTCTATGTGTCTGTTTTTGTGCCAGTACCATGCTGTCTTTGTGGTCAAAGCTTTGTAGTACAGCTTGAAATCCGGCATTGTGATGCCCCCAGCTTTGCTTTTCCTTTTCAAGAGTTCCTTGGCGATTCGGGGCCTTTTCTGCTTCCACACAAATTTAAGGGCTGTTTGTTCCAGTTCTTTGAAAAATGTCATTGATATTTTGATCGGGATGGCATCGAAAGTGTATATTGCTCTGGGTAGCATGGACATTTTAACTATGTTAATTCTTCCGATCCATGAGCATGGAATATTTTTCCATCTTTTTGTGTCTTCTTCAATGTCTTTCAAGAGTGATTTGTAGTTTCTAGAATATAGATCCTTTACGTCTGGTTAAGTTAATTCCAAGGTAATGTATGATTTTTGGTGCTATTGTAAATGGGATGGATTCCCTAATTTCTTTTTCTTCAGTCTCATTATTCGTGTATAGAAATGCAGCTGATTTCTGAGCATGATTTTGTATCCTGCCACGTTACTGAATTGCTCTATAACTTCTAATAGTTTGGGAGTGGCTTCTTTTGGGTTTTCCATATAGAGTATCATGTCATCTGTGAAGAGAGAGAGCTTGACTTCCTCTTTGCTGATTTGGATACCTTTTATCCCTTTTTGTTGTCTGATTGCTTTTGTAAAGACTTCTAGTACTATGTTGAATAATAGTGGCGAGAGTGGGCATCCTTGTCGAGTTCCTGATCCTAACGGAAAAGCTTCCAGCTTTTCCACATTGAGAATCATATTTGCTGTAGTCTTTTCATAGATGGCTTTTATGAGCTTGAGAAATGTACCCTCTATTCCTACACTGTGAAGGGTTTTAATCAGGAAAGGATGCTGTATTTTGTCAAATGCTTTTTCTGCATCTATTGAGAGGATCATATGATTTTTGGCTTTCTTCTTGTTGATCAAATCTATGACACTGATCGATTTGTGAATGTTGAACCACCCTTGCATCCCAGGTATGAACCCCACTTGGTCATGATGGATAATCCTTTTAATGTACTGTTGGATTTTATTAGCAAGGATCTTGTTGAGAATTTTGGCATCCATATTCGTTAGGGAAATCGGTCTGTAATTCTCCTTTTTGAAGGGGTCTTTGCCTGGTTTGGGGATCAAGGTAATATTGGCCTCATAGAATGAGTTTGGTAGCTTTCCTTCTGTTTCCATTTTTTGAAATAGCTTTAAGAGAATAGGTATTATTTCTTCTTTGAATGTGTGGTAGAATTCCCCAGGAAATCCATCAGGTCCTTGAGTTTTGTTTTTTGGAAGGTTTTTAATAACTGTTTCAATCTCTGTATAATTAAGTGGTCTGTTTAAAAAAATCAATGTCTTCCTGTTTCAGTCTTGGTAGTTTTTAGTTTTCCAGGAAGTCCTCCATCTTTTCCAGATTGCTTAAGTTTTTGGCATAAAGCTGTTGATAAAAGTTTCTAATAATCCTTCCAATTTCATTGGTGTTGGTTGTGGCCCCTCCCTTTTCATTCATAATTTTATTAATTTGGGTACTTTCTCTATTCTTTTGGATAAGTCTTGCCAGTGTTTTGTCAATTTTATTTATTCTTTCAAAGAACCAGCTCTAATTCTGTTGATCTGCTCTACTGTGCTCCTGGTTTCTAATTCATTGATCTCTGCTCTAATCTTCATCAACTGCTTCCTCGTGCGTGGATTAGGCCTGTTCCTCTGTTGCTGTTCCAGCTTTTTGAGGTGAGAATATAAAAACTGCATTTTAGGTTTTTCTATTCTTTTGAGTGAGGCTTGGATGGCTCTGTATTTTCCGTTTAGGACTGCCTTTGCAGTGTCGCATAGGTTTTTGACTGTTGTGTTTTCATTCTCATTGGTCTCCATAAATTGTTTAAACTGATTTTTTATTTCCTGGTTTATTGAATCATTCTTGAGCAGGATGGTTGTTAGTCTCCAAGTGTTTGAGTTTCTTCCAAATTTTTCCTTGTGGTTGAGTTCCCATTTCAAAGCATTGTGGTCTCAGAATATGCAGGGAATAATTTCAGTCTTTTGGTATTGGTTGAGACCTGTTTTGTGACCCAGAACATGGTCTATTCTTGAGAATGTTCCATGGGCATTAGAATAGAATGAGTATTCTTTGGTTCTGGGGTGTAGTGTTCTATATATATCTATGAGGTCCAACTCATCGAGTATGGCATTCAAAGCTCTTGTTTCTCTGTTGATTTTCTGCTTAGGTGATCTGTCTATTGCTGATAGAGGAGTGTTGAGGTCCCCTACTATTAATGTATTTTTACCTATATGTCTCTTTATTCTGGTTAAGAGTTGGCTTGTGTATCTTCCTGCTCCCGTATTGGGGTCATACATATTTATAATTGTCTTATCCACTTGTTGGATACATCCTTTAAGAATAATATAGTGTCCTTCTGTATCCTAACTATACTCTTTAGTTTAAAATCCAATCTGTCTGATATGAGAATTGCTACCCAGCTTTCTTTTGAGGTCCATTGGCGTGATGGTGGTATTCCATCCCTTTGCTTTCAGTCTGGATGTATCTTTAGGTTCAAAATGAGTCTCGTGTAAACAGCAAATGGATGGGTCATGTCTTTTTATCCAATCTGCAACCCTGTGTCATCTTATGGGAGCATTTAAGCCATTTACATTGAGACTGATTATTGAGAGATATGATTTTAATGATGTCATGTTGCCTGTAAAGTCCTTGTTTCTATAGTTTGTGACTTTCTTGGAGCCTTTTTACTTTATAGAACCCCCCTTAATATCCTGTAGGACTGGTTTCGTGGTTACGAAATTGGTCAGTGACTGGCGATTCTGGAAGGTCTTTATCTCTCCATCAATTCTGAATGCCAGCCTTGCTGAATAAAGGATCCTTGGCTGCATGTTTTTCTCTGAAAGATCTTTAAAAATGCCCCCCAACCCTTTTTCTCATTCCAGGTCTGTGTAGACAGGTCTGACGTAATTCTTTTTTTTTTTTTTAATGATTTTTTATTATATTATGGTAGTCACCATACAGTACATCCCCAGTTTCCGATGTAAGGCTCGATGATTCATTAGTTGTGTATAACACCCAGTGCACCATGCAATACGTGCCCTACTTACTACCCATCACCGGTCTATCCCATTCCCCCACCCCCTCCCCTCTGAGGCCCTCAGTTTGTTTCTCATAGTCCATAGTCTCTCATGTTTCATTCCCCCTTCTGATTACCCCCCCTTTCTTTATCCCGTTCTTCCCCTACTGATCATCCTAGTTCTTATGTTCCATAGATGAGAGAAATCATATGACAGTTGTCTTTCTCTGCTTGACTTATTTCACTTAGCATTATCTCCTCCAGTGCTGTCCATGTTGTAGCAAATGTTGAGAACTCGTTCTTTCTGATAGCTGAGTAATATTCCATTGTATATATGGACCACAACATCTTAATCCAGTCATCTGTTGAAGGGCATCTTGGTTCCTTCCACGATTTAGCTATTGTGGACATTGCGGCTCTGATCATTGGGGTGCATATGGCCCTTCTCTTCACTACGTCTGTATCTTTGGGGTAAACACCCAGTAGTGCAATGGCTGGATCATAGGGTAGCTCAATTTTTAACTTTTTAAGGGACCTCCACACTGTTTTCCAGAGTGGCTGTACCAACTTGCATTCCCACCAACAATGTAGGAAGGATCCCCTTTCTCCACATCCTCTCCAACAATTGTTGTTTCTTGCCTTGTCTATTTTTGCCATTCCAACTGGCGTAAGGTGGTATCTCAGTGTGGTTTTGATTTGAATTTCCTTGATGGCTAATGATTTTGAACATTTTTTCATGTGTCTGTTAGCCATTTGTATGTCTTCATTGGAAAAGTGTCTGTTCATATCTTCTGCCCATTTTTTGATTTGTTTATTTGTTTCTCGTGATTGAGTTTGAGAAGTTCTTTGTAGATCTTGGATACCAGTCTTTTATCTGTAGTATCCTTCGCAAATATCTTCTCCCATTCCATGGGCTGCCTCTTAGTTTTTCTGACTGTTTCCTTGGCTGTGCAGAAACTTTTAATCTTGATGAAGTCCCATAAATTCATTTTATCTTTTGTTTCTCTTGCCTTTGGGGATGTGTCATGAAAAAGTTTGCTTTGGCCGATGTCGTAGAGTTTGCTGCCTATGTTCTCCTCTAGAATTTTGATGGATTCCTGTCTCACATCGAGGTCTTTCATCCCTTTGGAGTTTATTTTTGTGTATGGTGTGATATAATGGTCAAGTTTCATTCTTTTGCATGTAGCTGTCCAATTTTCCCAGCACCATTTATTGAAGAGACTGTCTTTTTCCTGCCTTATCAAATATTAGTTGCCCAAAGAGCCGAGGGTCCATTTCTGGGCTCTCTATTCTGTTCCATTGGTCTATGTGTCTGTTTTTGTGCCAGTACCATGCTGTCTTTGTGATCACAGCTTTGTAGTACAGCTCGAAATCCGGCATTGTGATGCCCCCAGCTTTGTTTTTCCTTTTCAAGAGTTCCTTGGAGCTTCGGGGCCTTTTCTGTTTTCATACAAATTTAAGGACTATTTGTTCCAGTTCTTTGAAAAACGTTCTCGGTATTTTGATCGGGATAGCATTGAAAGTGTAGATTGCTCTGGGTAGCATGGACATTTTAACTATGTTAATTCTTCCGATCCATGAGCAAGGAATATCTTTCCGTCTTTTTATGAACTCCTCAATATCTTTCAAGAGTGATTTACAGTTTCTAGAATATAGGTCCTTTACGTCTCTGGTTAAGTTAATTCCAAGGTAACGTATGGTTTTTGGTGCTATTATAAATGGAATGGATTCCCTAATTTCTCTTTTTTCGGTCTCGTTTTTCGTGTATAGAAATGCAACTGATTTCTGAGCATTGATTTTGTATCCTGCCACGTTACTGAATTGCTCTATAACTTCTAATAATTTGGGAGTGGCTTCTTTTGGGTTTTCCATATAGAGTATCATGTCATCTGCGACGAGAAACATTTTGAATTCTTCTTTGCCGATTTGAATACCTTTGATCCCTTTTTGTCGTCTGATTGCTGTTGCAAGGACTGCTAGTACTATGTTGAATAATAGTGGCGAGAGTGGGAATCCTTGTCGAGTTCCTGATCTTAAGGGAAAGGCTTCCAGCTTTCCCCATTGAGAATAATATTTGCAGTAGGCTTTTCATAGATGGCTTTTATGAGATTGAGAAATGTACCTTCTATTCCTAGACTCTGAAGGGTTTTAATCAGGAAAGGATGCTGTATTTTGTCAAATGCTTTTTCGGCATCGATTGAGAGGATCATATGGTTCCTGAGTCTTTTCTTGTTGATATGATGTATCATGCTGATTGATTTGCGAATATTGAACCACGCTTGCATCCCAGGTATGAATCCCAGTTGATCATGATGGATAATCCTTTTAATGTATGTTGGATTCTATTAGCAAGTATCTTGTTGCGGATTTTGGTGTCCATATTCATTAGCGAAATCGGTCTGTAATTCTCCTTTTTGAAGGGGTCTTTGCCTGGTTTGGGGATCAAGGTAATATTGGCCTCATAGAATGAGTTTGGTAGCTTTCCTTCTGTTTCTATTTTTTGAAAGAGCTTTAGGAGAATAGGTATTATTTCTTCTTTGAATGTTTGGTAGAATTCCCCAGGAAAACAGTCTGGGCCTGGAGTTTTGTTATTTGGAAGGTTGTTTATCACTGACTCAATTTCTTCATAATTAATTGGCCTGTTTAAGAAATCAATTTCTTCCTGTTTCAGTCTTGGTAGTTTATAGGTCCAGGAAGCATTCCATCTCTTCCAGATTGCTTAGTTTATTGGCATATAGCTGTTGATAAAAATTTCTAATAATCCTTCCAATTTCAATGGTGTTCTTCGTGACCTCTCCTTTTTCATTCATAATTTTAATAATCTGGGTCCTTTCTCTTTTCTTTTGGATAAGTGTTGCCAGTGGTCTGTCAATTTTGTTGATTCTCTCCAAGAACCAGCTTCTAGTCCTGTTGATCTGCTCTACTGTACTTCTGGTTTCTGCTTGATTGATTTCAGCTCTAATTTTGGTCAACTGATTCCTCGTTCGTGGATTAGGCCTGTCCCTCTGTGGCCGTTCCAGCTTCTTGAGGTGAGAATATAAAAACTGCATTTTAGATTTTTCTATTCTTTTGAGTGAGGCTTGGATGGCTATGTATTTCCCCCTTAGGACTGCCTTTGCAGTATCCCATAGGGTTTGGACTGTTGTATTTTCATTCTCATTGGTCTCCATAAATTGTTTAATTTGATTTTTGATTTCCTGGTTTATCGAGTCATTCCTGAGCAGGATGGTTCTTAGTCTCCAAGTGTTTGAGTTTCTTCCAAATTTTTCCTTGTGGTTGAGTTCCAATTTCAGAGCGTTGTGGTCTGAGAATATGCAGGGGATAATTTCAATCTTTTGGTATCAGTTGAGACCTGTTTTGTGTCCCAGAACATGGTCTATTCTTGAGAATGTTCCATGGGCATTAGAATAGAATGAGTATTCTTTGGTTCTGGGGTGTAGTGTTCTATATATATCTATGAAGTCCAACTCGTCGAGTATGGCATTCAAAGCCTTTGGTTCTTTGCTCAGTTTTTGCCAGGGTGTTCTATTTCTGATAGTGGAGAGTTGAGGTCCCCTACTATTAATGTATTTTTATTTATATGTCTCTTTATTCTGGTTAAGAGTTGGCTTGTGTATCTTGCTGCTCCCCTGTTGGGGGCATATATATTTATAATTGTCATATCCACTTGTTGAATACTTCCTTTAAGAATAATATAGTGTCCTTCTGTGTCTCTAACTGTAGTCTGTAGTTTAAAATCCAATTTATCTGATATGAGAATTGCTACCCCAGCTTTCTTTTGAGGTCCATTTGCGTGAAAGATGGTACTCCATCCCCTTACTCTCAGTCTGAATGCATCTTTGGGTTTGAAATGAGTCTCTTGTAGACAGCAAATGGATGGGTCATTTCTTTTTATCCAATCTGCAACCCTGTGGCATTATGGGAGCATTTAAGCCATTAACATTAAGACTGAGTACTGAGAGATATGATTTTAATGATGCCATGTTGCCAGTAAAGTCTTTGTTTGTATTGGCTGTGACTTTCTGTATTGTATCACTCTTGGGGCCTTTTTACTTTTATAGAACCCCCCGTAATATCTCCTGTAGGGCTGGTTTCGTGGTTACGAAATTGGTTAACGACTGGCAATTCTGAAATGTCTTTATTTCTCCATCAATTCTGAATGACAGCCTTGCTGGATAAAGGATCCTTGGCTGCATGTTTTTCTCTGAAAGAGCTTTAAATATGCTCCCCCAACCCTTTCTCTCATTCCAGGTCTGTGTAGACAGGTCTGACGTTATTCTGATGCCTTTGCCTTGGTACGTGAGAAATTTCTTTGCCCTGGCCGCTTTCAATACTGTATCCTTGGATCTAGTATTTGCGAACTGCACTATGACGTGACGTGGCGTAGGTTTGTCGTGATTGAGCTTGGGAGGGGTCCTCTCTGCCTCTTGGACACGAATGTTTGTTTCCCTCGCTAGATTAGGGAAGTTTTCAACTAGAATTTGTTCAAATATCTCTTCTAGACCTCTGTTTTTCTCCACCCCCTCTGGGATGCCGATGATTCTAACATTGGATCGTTTCATCGAGTCAGTAATCTCCCGTAACCTACATTCGTGGGCTTGGATTTTTTTCAGAGCAGCTTCTATTTTTGTTTTTTCCTCTACTAACCCATCCTCCAATTCACTAACCCGTTCCTCTGCTTCTGTGACCCTGGCCCTCAGAGCCTCTAGTTTTGCCTGCATTTGGCTCATAGAATTTTTAATTTCTGTCAAATTTGCTCTCATTTCTGTCCTTAGGGATTCTATATTCTCAGTAACCTTTTTGTTAATACATTTTTCAATTCTTCTCATCATTTTGACCATCGTTACACTGAATTCCATTTCTGATAATTTGGTTACATCCATATCCATTATTTCTGTGGCAGAGGCCACAGACTCACTGTCTTTTCTTTGCTGGGGGGGGGGGGGCTTCTCCTTCTTGTCATTCTGATGAGGAGAGGTTGCGGGGTTGTCCAGAGCCCAAATTATTGACTGGGTCCCAGGCCGTGCCCCTTGTTTTATAGGGATCTTAGGGATATGGGCTTCTTCTTTAAAGATTTTATTTATTTATTTATTTATGTGGCAGCCAACCAGCGAGAGAGGGAACAGAAGCAGGGGAGTGGGAGAGGAAGAAGCAGGCTCCCAGCGGAGGAGCCCGATGAGGGACTCCTTTCTGGAACGCCAGGATCATGCCCTAATCTGAAGACAGGCGCTCAATGACTGCACCACCCAGGCGCCCAGGTTGTGGGCTTCTTGATTTTTCAGCCTGCCTTCTGTGTTCTGCGGGAAGGGCCTGCCGTGCAGATACTCAGGCAACCCTGTTTGAGTAGAGTCTCCGTGTTCCCTGCGAGGGGGGATGGGGTTGGGCACTCTCTGAGCCGGTATTTCCAGGCTTTTGTTCTCTGGCGGCTTTCCCTGGCGGTCGGCTATGCCTCTTCTGAGAGAGCAGCAGAGGCTGCATTGTCACAGAACAGAGGGATTGCAGCCCGTTCTCTCCACTGATGTTCTGGCCACTTTAACTCTGTTACTGTTGGTGCTGCTCAACCCTGCAGCGTCCCGGGATGTGCGCCCCACACCCGGCGTCCCAGCCCTCACTTCCAGGGCCTACACGTCTCTGTGTTTCTAACGCCGCCAGCCGCCAGCCGCCCCACGCGTGCCTGGAAGCTCCCAGTCTCAGTCTGGATCCAGTGAGCGCACCGGGATTCCGGTGATCCGGAGATGCCTGGTGGCGCGCGCACCTGGCTCATGGTCTCAGTCTGCTTTTTTGTGGGTGCCGTCTGCGAGCCCAGCCCGCTCTCCCGTGCAAGTGGCTACCGCTTCCCAGTGTCCAAACACAGCGGCTCCCTCCCACTTCCGTTTATCTTCCGATATCTGTGCACAGTTTCATGGCTCCCCACTTCGTACCTCAATACTCAGCGCTGGAGATGTTCATTTGTAGAGATCCAGATGCATCTTCTTGCGTCTCAGGCTGGTTCCATGGTTGTTTAGGCTGGTCTGGTACTATCCAACTCGACTTAGGGGACCGGCTGAAAAAGGGGTCCCCTACTCCTCCGCCATCTTAACTCCTCTCAGGTCTGACGTAATTCTGATACTTTTCCTTCGTACGTGAGAACTTTCTTTGCCTGGCTGCTTTCAATACTGTATCCTTGGATCTATTATTTGCAAATTGCACTATGACGTGACGTGGCATAGGTGTGTTGTGGTTGAGCTTGGGAGGGGTCCTCTCTGCCTCTTGGACATGAAAGCTCATTTCCTTTGTTAGATTAGGGAAGTTTTCAGCTACAATTTGTTCAAATATCTCTTTTGACCTCTTTTTTTCTCCACCCCCTTGGGGATGCTGATGATTCTGACATTGGATCGTTTCATTGAGTCAGTAATCTCCCGTAACCTACATTCTTGAAATTTTGTGCATAAACCTGGAAAAGCTTAGATGATGCTGTAATAAGCAACATCCACCAAACCTATCTCAGACTGCACAACAAAAATTTATGTCTTACACATGCAAAGTCCATTCTAGAATGGAAGCAGCTCTCTGGGGTTGCTTTTACTGCCTCTGCCCAGGAGTGACACCTGGGACTAATGTTCACATGCCATTGGCTAGAACAAGTCCCTGGCTCCCTCACACTGCAAGGTGTAGGACTGTCACCCACCCCCATGTGCCTGGTTGAGGGCAAGAGGACAGGACATTGTGAGCACAGAAGTGCAGGTTTGCCCTGGCACTTAACTCCCGAACTATTCAATTTCCCAGCAAAGTTGTTACTGGTGATAGAAGACATTTTAGCAAAGATGGCAGCTGGAATACATGCATTTACCTATCTGCATCTTATTTTAGCTCTTAGCCTCACCAAACACATACACAAATAAAAGGGAATCTCCACATTATCACTAGAAACCAGAGAAGACTCTGGTCACATTCTCAAATCTCCAAAGAATAGCTTCATGATATGGGGCTGGATTTGGGGAAACGATCAGTTAACAAAGTGCCTCATGAATGAATAAATTGTTATGAATCTAAATGGGAAAAAAGTCCCTCACAATTCCAATAATGTGCACTGATGCCTAGCAGAACAGGCCCAGAGGTAAGGATAGTCCAGTGGTGAGACACTGGCCCTTACCACTTGCAGTGCAGAAACCTTATACACCAGAAGTCACAGCAACAGGAGATCCAAGAACAAAAATCCTTCCCATCAGATTATGCCTCCCCTAAGCGCCCTGCAGGCAAAGGAAAGGAGTGCCCAGTAGAGGGCTCTCAATGGCTATTTCTCAAGACTCAAAAGCTCTCGACTGTAACATTTTTTCTTTTAAACTAAGATACAACTGACATATCATATTAGTTTCCTTGTATAACAACATGCTAGTTTGATATTTGTATATATTGCACAAGGATAACCACAGTCAGTCTAGTTAATATTCATCACCACACAAAGTTATAATTTTTTTTCATGTGAAGAGAACTTATAAAGTCTTTCTAATGCACATAGGATATTGAACCTTTTATCTGAGGAAGTAATGTTAGAATAACTTGAGACTCTTCCCTAAGAAATTCAAATAGGGACCAACACAACCCCTGACAGAACCTTATACTCAATTGAAAAAGAAACAGTAAACATATGTGAGTGTGTTTGGGTGTGCATAGCACACTAATGTGGGAAAAATATTCAACAGACTTGACAGATGGATTATTGTCATTATTATATTAAGAGTTATTGCAAATCACAAAGAAAAATATAAACATCTCAAGAAAAAGCAGGTGAAGGATATGCATAGCTAGGTCATGCATGGAGACATGCAAATGGCTAACGCATAAATAAACAAAAAGGACTATCATTTGAATCACTTGAGAAATAAGACAATAAAAGCAGGTTTATGGGATAGGTGGGGTGAAGGACCCAGCCATACTAAGAGCTAGAGAGGACTTGTTGTCTCCCACTGCTGAGTCTAAAACAAGGGAGGGCTCATCTGAGGTCAAGTCTAGACACCATCACATTCATCCAGGTCACTGCCTTGCATGGGCCCAAGTAGAGAAGGTAAAATACAAAATGGTCAACTCTTTTCTCCACTGACTGTACCTAACAGAAATTTGAGCACAAAGTTATCACCTACCAAAAACTAACTCCTTGCACTTCCAGGAAAGTAGTAAATAGTTGACAGGAACAAGTGTACTTAGAGAAAAGTCTTCTTTAATAGAAATCAGAAGGGTGGGATAATGGAGAGGCCTTCAAAATATATTCAACTTTCTGGAATAAAAATATATAACTTAATAAAACTGTACAATTCCCTCTTTTCCATTTTAATATCCTAAGGTTATGGTGATGATAATGAGGTATCATTATCATCATATAACAGCAATGATGATAACAATAAATCTATGCCAACAGTGTTTACAAAAATAGGTAATCTCATATACTGTTGAGGACAGTATACATTAATGAGATCTTTCTGGAAGAAAATTTAGCAGTACCCATCAGAAATATCAACACTGTGTATAATATTTGACCGAGTATTTTTACCTCTAGAAATTTACCACTGGGGAATATTAAAGGATTTCTTTTTAAGAAAGGTAAAATCATCAAAGAACTTCTCAAACTCAATACACGAGAAACAAATAAACAAATCAAAAAATGGGCAGAAGATATGAACAGACACTTTTCCAATGAAGACATACAAATGGCTAACAGACACATGAAAAAATGTTCAAAATCATTAGCCATCAAGGAAATTCAAATCAAAACCACACTGAGATACCACCTTACGCCAGTTAGAATGGCAAAAATAGACAAGGCAAGAAACAACAATTGTTGGAGAGGATGTGGAGAAAGGGGATCCCTCCTACATTGTTGGTGGGAATGCAAGTTGGTACAGCCACTCTGGAAAACAGTGTGGAGGTCCCTTAAAAAGTTAAAAATTGAGCTACCCTATGATCCAGCCATTGCACTACTGGGTATTTACCCCAAAGATACAGACGTAGTGAAGAGAAGGGCCATATGCACCCCAATGTTCATAGCAGCAATGTCCACAATAGCTAAATCGTGGAAGGAGCCGAGATGCCCTTCAACAGATGACTGGATTAAGAAGTTGTGGTCCATATATACAATGGAATATTACTCAGCTATCAGAAAGAACGAGTTCTCAACATTTGCTACAACATGGACAGCACTGGAGGAGATAATGCTAAGTGAAATAAGTCAAGCAGAGAAAGACAACTATCATATGATTTCTCTCATCTATGGAACATAAGAACTAGGATGATCGGTAGGGGAAGAAAGGGATAAAAAAAGGGGGGTAATCAGAAGGGGGAATGAAACATGAGAGACTATGGACTCTGAGAAACGAACTGAGGACTTCAAAGGGGAGGGGGGTGGGGGAATGGGATAGACCGGTGATGGGTAGTAAGGAGGGCACGTATTGCATGGTGCACTGGGTGTTATACACAACTAATGAATCATCGAGCCTTACATCGGAAACCGGGGATGTACTGTATGGTGACTAACATAATATAATAAAAAATCATTTAAATTTCAAAAAAAAAAAAAAAAGAAAGGTAAAATCATGACTTTCTTGTGAATATAAAATGAATATATAACAAGATTTTATTCATCCCATTATTAATGAGGAAATAAATAAGATGTTACAACTGGTTCAAAAGAGAATGCAGAGAACACACATAATCAGGGCATCAAAAAAGCTGAAATTAATTTACAAAGAGATGCAAAACTGGTCAGTTTCCACAGTCAATCGCATTCCACAAATTCATTTTTGTTACTATGGAAAAAAATTATTTTCATTATTAATGCTTTTCTACAACTTACACAGTTATAAAATAGCTCAGGTCTAACAAAGGACAGAGATGAGTTTGAAGAGTGCTCTAGACAGGAGGCCCTGCAATCTTTATTGCCTATTCCTGACTTTCAGGAATAAGAAGGACACAGGTGTATCAAGAAAGATTCTCATCATATGCTGAGAGTAATAGGAGAAAAAAAGGAAAACAATTTTACATACAAAAATAAATCACTGCTAAATTTAACTTTGGTATAGGTATATGAAAGAATGCTGTACAATCATTAAAAATTACATAATTAGGAATATGTAATTCAACGGGCAAGGGGCACAGGGAATATACTTTTGTGTTAACACTGTTGCCAACATATTAAGAAAATCCTCATACTGCTGAGATTTTGCTGTGTTTCAGTCATTGGTTTATATGTGTGCATATATGCGCCTCGTTGTTCAGCATTATGTTCAGACCTGAGCCTTGTTTGGAGTTGGAGGCAAAGGAATATATGTCTCTTCATTATAAAGAACAGGAATATACTTGTTGTTTCTTGCAGCCAATAGGAAAGAAGGATAAAGCTTTCTAGACAGAGATCAACCAAAGTGGTGGCAGTGAGTCAAGTTTGGGGGCAGGTTGAGAGAGCAGACCAGGAGCCAGACAAATTGCCTGTTGCTGAAGCAATACTCACAATGCTGCTTGCATGCTGCTGCCTATGCCAGCTGCTGCTTATGCCAGCAGATTAAGGAATCCTTCTTCAGGTCCCCAGGAAACCTGTTGCATATTGCAGTCTTGGGATAATGATGTTGTGGATAATCAAGGAATAGCATAAGGCCCATGGTAGGGCAAACATGGAAAAATAGGGCAGAAACTGCAGGGAGAGAAGAGAACAGGATCAGCAGTATGACAGAAGTGGGGAATTGGGGTGAAGGGCAAAGGTAACCCAATAATGCTTGTATCTATTTATTTAACGAAATGTTGGTTTTCCTATAACATGTGATCTGAGTGATCAAACCATCTTTGTTGAGGATGAGAAGACTGTGGAGACCTAAGGACACTTGAAGACAGACTCCTGGTGTCTGAGAGAAAACTGCATAGAGAAAACTTCTGGGATAACAAACATCAAAACATTAATAGTGTCCACCTTTGAATTAAAATTATTTAGATATTAATCTACTTTTTTTTCTATTTTGTGTATATTCTTCAGTAAAAACCTAAGACCTGAGCTCTGACCCAGAGAGCCTACTGCCCTCTGCAATTCTCCACATGGATGTACAAGAAATACCCCCAACTCAACTGATCCTGAAACCAGCTCATAGTCCTGGCCCCCAGAACTGTTCCTCGTCTTGCACGACCAGTCTTGGTGATTGTTGCCTCATTCTAGCTTTCTGAAAGAGTTGAACTTGTCCTCAGATCTTACTGCTCCCCTCTGCTAGGAAAACTGGCCCTGTCTGTTCGACTGCTTATGAGCTTTGGTATACATCTTTTGTCCTTAATTGGTAATGAATCCTCATTATGTGTTGGCTAGATCATACCTATTTTGTTCATGTTCTTTCCAGTCTATCCTCTATTCTGCAGCAATGACACATTTTGTTATTTTTTAAAATTGAAGCAGAACACACAGTGTTATATTAGTTTCAGGTATACAATAGTGGTTCAACAATTCTATACATTGCTCAGTGCTCATCATGAGAAGTGTGCTCTTAATCATCCATCCACACACCCAACTCCCCTCCGGCAACTGCTAGTTTATTCTTTGTGTTTAGGAGTCTGGCTTTTTGTTGATCTTCTGGTTGTTTGTTTGTTTGTTTTATTTCTTAAATTTCACACATGAGTGAATTCAAATGGTATTTGTCTTTCTCCATCTGACTTATTTCACTTAATATAGATTTTAAGTACAAATCTGATCTTTTCAACTTGTCAAAGCCCTTTAGAGAAACCCCATAGCTTTTAAGCTCCTTTTCAAACTCCTTAGAGCAGCTACTAGTCCTCTGTCACATTCCTTTCATGACCCAATCTCGTTTCCCCCTACTCCCCATCTAGCCCTTTAGACCTGGGCAAGCGGAGTGAGTTGCAGGTGTGAAAACACCTTGAAGACCTCTATGCCTTTATACACACCTTCTCTACTTTCCAAAGTCCTCCTTATCCATTCTTTACCTCATCCTTCAATATCCAGCTCACATAGCCACACTTTTCGAAGACTTCCTGCGGCCCTACACTGAAGCAGGTGCTCCACCTCTGTGACCCTTTCTGTGACTCACTGTTATGGATTTACCAACCTATATGTTAATTATTACTTTAATTCCTGTTTCTTCAGTCACCTGAGGGAGATGCCTTGAAGGCAGGGGCTGTGACGGACAGCTGTGTGTCTCCAGGACCAGGCATAAGGCTTGACACATGGTGGGAACTCAGTAAATGGCTGTGGCCTGAAAGTCTCTGGTACACCTTCCATGAAAGGGAGTGAGACTTTTGAGCACTACCAGCCCTCACCATGTTTGTGTGCATGTGTATAAACTGTTTATGTACAAGTACCTATGTATAGTTAATATTCTTCTAAACTTTCATTTTATTTGTTTAAACTGTCTAAGTTATTATGAGATGTCTGTTAAGAAATCATCTCCAGTATGGTGCTTATGGAATAAGGAAAGAGAATGCCTATCAAACCTTGTGCTTGACCAGGAAGAGGTTAGAGAAATGCCCTCCAAGAAGCTGTTGGGCCCACTGCTGTTGCTGGGCAATTGAAACTTGTTGGGGTTGTTCATGAAAAACTTTGATCAACTTGGGAATTATTTCATTCCCTGCCTGGATTTTAGGTCTGTGTTCATATCTAGGAAAGTTCCTACAGTGAAGGAGTTAGAAAAATTATCTAGTCAGAGATTTTCTGTGGTCTGCTCTGGACTGAGGTGTGGCAAGGACAGCTGACAAGACAACAGTGCTCCCCACCTAGGAGAGGGTGGGAATATGAATGAATTGGCACCCTCTCCAGCCAGAAGCCCCCTTTGTGGAGGAACTAGGCTTGCTAAGCAGAAGCAGCCACAGCTCCGGTCATCATATCTGTGTATCAAGCTTTCTGGCATCACCTCACTGGGTAATAGTACCAGTGAAGATTGCTGTGCCGCCATCTGACTGGCTGTATCCCAGTCGGTGTTCCAAGGCAAGGCAGGGCTCACACCTGCACAAATCACAGAAGCCCCATGCTCACACTTTGTCTTGGAGCAGGAAGCTGAGTGTCTCCCTTCTGGTGTGTGAGATCTCAGAAAGTCATCTGACTTCCAGAATTCTGGTGTGGGCTTCTGCAAAATGAGGACAACCCATCAACCCCTCTTCTGCCCCATTCTCTCACCAAACATGGAGATTTCTAATGTTGGTCCTCTGGAAGGCTCTGAGAGATTGTGTCCTAGACCTTTAATTTTGTAGATAATGAAATAGAGGCCCTGATGGGAATCATCAAATCTGTGAGGGGTCATTCCTACCTAGAAAGCACTGGTCACATGCTGCTCTCTCCAGGGGGAAATAGATCCTAGTTCTTTCTCCCACTTCCAGCCTTCTCAGGCCAGGAAGACCTGTTCCAGCCAGTCTCTCCGACCATCTTTCACCTCCTATCCCTCTGTCACTATTTTATTTTAATTTAATTTAATTTAATTTAATTTAATTTTTATTTAATTATTTTTTATTTAAATTCAATTAGTCAACATATAGCACATCATTCATTTCAGATGTAGAGTTCAGTATATGCCACTCCTTTTATTTATTTATTTTTATTTATTTTTATTTTTATTTTTTGTGGGTATAGAGATATTCATAGTATTCCTTTATTATTCTTTTAATGTCCCAGGGGAAATAAAATAAAGTATAATTTTAAAAAAATGCCCAAGGGGACTATATTGATGTCCATTCTTTCATTTTTTTTTTTAAGATTTTATTTATTTGACAGAGAGAGACAGCCAGCGAGAGAGGGAACACAAGCAGAGGGAGTGGGAGAGGAAGAAGCAGGCTCCCAGGGGAGAAGCCTGATGTGGGGCTCGATCCCAGAACGCCGGGATCACGCCCCGAGCCAAAAGCAGACGCTTAATGACTGGGCCACCCAGACGCCCCATCATTTCTGATGATAGTAATGTGTGTCCTCCCTCTTTATGCCACTCCTTTTAAACATGGCATTTCCCAGGTAAGGTGCCATCCCTCTGCCTCCAGCCATCGTCTCAGGCCTTTATTAGCCTTGCTCTCTCTCCTCCTCGCTGGGCACTGGCTCTCACTTCAGGCTCTGCTCTTGCCTTGCCCTGCTCTGCCCCTGCTCCTCATGATGTGCTGCTGCCCACCTGCCCTGTCTCTCACCTGCGGGAAGCCGCTCTCCGCGGGCCATCAAGTCTGATTCATCTCTGCCTCCCACAGAGTCCTCAGTCAACATCCTGTCCTGAGAGGGCCAAGCTCAATGGTGATGGCCAGCTCAGTAGTGAGGGAACAGGTGAAAGCCTACGTGGGTGGTTGGGGTGGTGGGTGAGGGGCAACCGTCAGAGCCAAGTTGTGTAGGTGTGTTAGCGAGGTGGTGGGTAGTGCGAGTGCATGCTGTGTAAGTGTACGAGTGTACAAGAACAAGTGGTGAGTGGGCAAGAGTGGATGGAGGCAAGGGTACTCAGGGGAGTGGCTGAGTGAGTGGGTAGGCAGACAGTGGGCTGGATATGGAAGGTGAGAGGACAGTGAAATGGAGGAGAGAGCAATGCCATGGGCTCCAAGCTGGAACCTGAGCCTTCTCCTCCCAGCCAGGTGGTCTTTTCAGTGCCCCATGCTACCCCAGCCCTCCTGCTGAGCGCTGGCTTATGTCACTCTGCACCTCATTTGCCCCTCAGTTTACTCCAACATGTGCCACAGGCTCATGTGGAAGCAGAAGGTACCAACATGCAAACCTAATGAGGCTCCTTTAGGCCTCTCCAAATCCAAGGCTGGTGGGAGGAAGGCAGCTCCTGCTGGATCCCAGCTCTCAACCTGGGCAGGGGAGAGGATCTGGGACTAGGGGCAGGCATCCTGTGTCTGCTAGAAGCCCCTCACACTCAGTTGTGACACCAAAGGAGAGCTACAGATAGCAGGGGTACACACATAACCAGGTTCAATAACAGTGTACATGAATATTCTGAGATCAGAGGTGGCATCCAAGCCATCAGTGAATCTATGGACTTAGCTCATAGCGGGCAAAGGGGGGAAGTGGAGACTGTAAAATGGAGGTTGAAGGAAGCAGCCTGCCAAAGTCTGAAAATCCACTGGAGAAAGTAACCACCTCTCCTGATGTAATGCTCTCACCCACGTGCTGAAAACCCTGTAGGGACCTAGCACTGTAATTACCTTCAGTTTTGGAAAATAAATTGTAACTGAAAAACTGAGGGCATTAAAAAGAGTTATAACAAGTTGGGTGGTGTTTGGAGTCTCAGCTCATAATAAGACTGAATTCACAAACAGCATCAGTGTGTGAGAATGGCTATTTCCCCAAAGGTGGAGCCTTAAGAAAAACACATTTTGAAAGTTAATAGGTAGGAGAAGAGGCAAAAAGAAACTCAATTTGTTTAAAAAAGAAAAAAAAACATGGCAGAAAAAATTCTCAACAGCTTCCCATGCAGTATTAGTAATGCTGATTGTCTGATATTTATGTGACAAGGACAGACCACCGACTGCTTAAGCTTGTCCTAAATTTATGAAATCACATTTATGGGCAGTTACAAATTTCACTGCTTTTATTAACTGCTTGAAATGTTATTTACTTGATTGAATTACAGTTCTGGCCATTAACACTTTGGAATAACTGCCCAGTTAATTAACATGGAATTACAGTGACAATGCCATGCCGATCCATAGGAGGGCCATGTCAGCATGGATGAGCTCATGGCGATGGATGTGCTCACAGTAAATGAGATTGAGCCATATTGGAGCATATTTAAATGGCTTACACACCTTAGCCTGTGGACTTCTCACTAATCCATTTTCTGTGTAAGGAAAGAAACAGTGTCCCTCAGGGCTGCCCTGCACCCCTTCAGTGGAGTCCAGGTCTAAAGGAGGAACTCAATGTTGGACACCTGATGGCAACAGGTGGCTTAAGTAAGATATCTCATTTAATCTGGTTAGTGGAGGATGAATTTTTCTAGCCCATATGCACCACTGAGAAAACAGGAGAATGACTGGGCCTTGCTCACATCTTGCAGCCTGTAAATGGTAGAGTGCAGTTGGACTCACATCATTCTGGCCAACCAACCACCATGCCTGTCATCAGCTACCCTTTCCAGAGCTTTCTGAAGCATTGAAATTGGAAGCTAAGGAATCTGAGATGGGTCAGTATGTTTTTCATTTCCACAGTGTGGCAGTGTCTCTCTCCAACCCTATGGCCTCTGCCCCCAGCCAAGTGGCCATGGGGATCTGTGGGCATGTTTTGGGCCACATATCAAACTATCAGACTCCTCACAAGGAAAATGCCCTCTGGTGTAGAGCCAAGCCCTGGGTTGCCTTCATGAGCTCTGCCTCTCTCCTGATGAACAGCTTCTGCTACAGTCACCTCCAGATTTGTTTTTTTTTTTTTTTCCCCTTTTACAAGAAAGACACACAGTGTCATAGCCATCTGGACCCTTTATTTCTCTGTGGAGCTGTGTGTGTTCAGCACTGACCTCACTGGCCTTGCTCTTGGCTAGAAGCAATCCTCTTATTAAATCAGAAACCAAAAAAGCACCCCTGCCCCTTACCCCTGACCAAGACAAGCCTGAGGCTGACCTCATCCTGACATCACCAGGCTGTCTGGCATTTAAATGCCAACATCTCTCCATAGAGCTGTGATGAAGGTAGTAGGATGTGCACAACTTTTTATGCTTCATTTTCCATTTACAGGAAGAAAAGAAAAGGGAAAATGTCAGAGAAAATACCGTTCTGACACATAGGACAGATTTCTGGTTGGGCAGAGACGGCAACTGTTAATGGGATGGGACTTCAGAAATCTCTGGAGAGGTTGCAGTGTCTTCCAAGTCACCTCCATGTCCTCAGACTGCTGCCTACAATCTCAACCATCAGAAGGGCTGGTCTTTGCGAGTATCTGCTGTGTGCCAAGGACAGTGTTTGACCTTTTGCATGCCCTGTCCCAATTCCTCAATTCTCATACCCATAAATCTGAGAATCAGATGGTGTAGCAAAATAAGAAAGGCTTGGCAAAGTGGAGAGAAGCCTTGCTGCCCATCAGACATGTGGCCTTGGCTTGGTGAATTCCCCACTGTCCAGAGCCTGGTGATCAGCCTGCAATTTCAGAACTTGAGTCCAATGAGTGGAACATTCATTCATTCATTCATTCATTCATTCATTCATTCAACAAATGTTTGTTGAGTAACCCTATGGCAAGTTACTATATAAGTTCTGAGGATTCATTGGTGAATAATGAAGTGTTGCCTTCATGGTGGAGTTTCAGCAGTGAGTACAAAGATAGATTTA
Organism: Ursus arctos; assembly: GCF_023065955.2. Lineage (NCBI taxonomy): Eukaryota > Metazoa > Chordata > Mammalia > Carnivora > Ursidae > Ursus > Ursus arctos. The sequence goes on from NC_079874.1 coordinate 426,271, forward strand.
AAAGGGCATTTCAAACAACACTTGCCATCAAAACAGTAGAATAACTGACAGAGAGATGGTGGGTGGGATGAGGAAGGTAGGCTTCATTATTCAGCTAATGAAATTGATGAGGTTGTGGAATATAGGTGAGGTTCAGTGGGGTGGAGTCCAGAGCCGATGACCAAGAAAGAATTCTTGAGGCACCTTTGGTGCAAAATTGGTGGTTTATTAAAGCACAGGGACAGGACCCGTGGGCAGAAAGACCTGCTGCCCCGGGTTGTGAAAGGTGGCTGATTATATACTATGGGGTTAGGGGAGGTGAGGAAAAAGGGAGGCTGAGAAAGCACTTTCATATGTCAAAGAAGACTCACAGGACACTGGAGGCCCTGCCATCGTCAAGCCAAGACTGTCCACACTATCACTGTGTCCTTATTAGTGAGCTGTGGGTACTTACATATGGGTCTTTCAGGGCTGTGATCTCTGTCAGTTAACCATTTGTTTTTTTCCTTTCCTTAGTTTTAGGGCAGCCAGGAGTGCTGAGGAACGTTGCATACATTGGTGTGGGGGGGGATTTGCAGGGTGTCAGCTCTGCTTTGTCTTCAGCCAGCCTTGTGTTCCCTCATCAAAATGACATCCAGAATATCAGTTGATAAATCCGCCATGAGAACCAAGTGCAAATGGGCCTCGACCTTGCACTGTGACATGTGCTTTTTCTGTCTTAGTCCATGGAATGCAACACAGTGATGAGAAAGTGCTTGGCCAGCTGGAATTTATACAGGCAAGTTCAGGACGGGGATAGTATACCCACAGTGGCCTGAGATGAGCTATCCTGGAGTCTATGTAACCAATCTGAAATATTTGGATTTCCCCAGGACCATACTGGCATGTGCACTCCCTGCGCTGATCTCCACTACTCTGGTTTTGTGATTCCTTGACATCCATGCCCCCTATAGACGGACCCAGCCTTTCTGTAAGAACAGCTGACCCTTTAAAAATATGGGTTTGAACTCCATGAGTCTATTTCCATGTGGATTTTTTTCAATAATTACAGTATAGTATTATAAATGTATTTCCTTATCATTGTCTTAATAACATCTTTCTCTCTAGCTTACTTTATTATAAGAATACACACAGTATGTGATACATAAAACATAAAATATGTGTTAATTCTCTGTTTATAATAGCAGTAAGGCTTCTCTGATCAACCATAGACTATTGGTAGTTACGCTTTGGGGGAGTCAAAAGTTATAGGTGGATTTTCAACTGTGTAGGGATCAACACTTTGCTCAAGGGTCAGCCATACTTTTGCCTCCTGTTTCCCTGGCTTGGTTTCTCAGGAAGGCAGGGGCTATAAATGCAGTCTTGCATGCCGGCAGGTTATTTAGGACATGATCCTGGAGGCCAGGAGTGGGAAAAGAGAAGGTAGGGGAATGTCTCAGAGAAGAAAAGAAAGACAAGACAAAGATGGGTATGGGATTGATAATCACTAGTACAGGATCCCAGGGAAATATTTATTTTCAGGTCTTCAATCCTCTTGAGGAAGGGTGGCCCAAAGAGGCATCTCTGGTGTGCGCTAACACCACGAATGAGATGCATATATGCCCTCAGCTGTGAAGCTGTGATACCAGAAAATCCCAAGACAGGAAGGGAAAGATCCAAAACAAGAGGTTGCAGGTATGGGGCTGTCAAGTAGCATCTGTGTGAAGCTGCCCTAAGGTGCACACCCCCAATCACTGCAGTAGTGGCTGGGATAGGATAGGGCTAAGATGACTTGAATGGTGCACACAGGGTCTACACATGTTATTAAACCCTTCATTTTTAAGTCAAGGTGTTAAATTGGGATTTGACCCATATCCTACTTTAATCAGTTACTCTTTAATTGAGTTTTATTTGCTTGGTGGCTGTTCTATTTCTTAAGACTGATTTGTCCTATCTCTGCTCTTATGCATACAGACCTAGCAGTTTATTCCTACTAGGAAAGTCAGAGTCTCCTATTTAGATATGCCTCACTGTAACAGATAAATACAATGGAGCTCAGAAACATGAAGGAGTTGACCTCAACTCTCTGACCCATAGATGCTGAGTTCAAACCCAGAGTTTATTATTTTTTCTACCATGTCACTCTGCCTCCTGGCCTGTTTAAGTCAGAAATTTCACGTGTTTTTTGTTTGGATTGCCTCAAAAAGCTTTCTTTTTTCATTTGTCTTGGTCTATTCAAAATTGCCTTCTTATTAGTCTTAATAAGGCTTCTGGTGACTCCTCATTGCCTGCAGAAGAGGCTACAAACACCTTAAAAGGGTTTTCACAGTTCTCCAAGATGTTCTTGCCCGATCATCTGCTTCCTGATGGACCTTCCATTGAATGGTGTGAAACAGTTGACAGTCCTTGGAAGACTTCAAGACCTTCATAGACCCCTGGTTTTTCTGTTTCTGGTACTTGACATTCCCTTGACTTCTGTATCTCTCCAAATGGTGGAAGTGGTTTTGGAAACCGGCAGTGGGTGGAGGCTGGATGAATTTTGAGAAGCATGATAGAAAAATCCTAGGTTATTTCGAAAAGTGTTATATATGGACACTGCTGAAATAAATGGGGGGGGATTTTTTTAACGTCCTTCCTCATCTTAGAAAAAGCTAAATTGCAGTGAACAGACTATTAGTAGAGATCTGTATTTGGAGGATACTACAGGTGAGGGCCCAGAAGACAAGGGACATGTTATTGGAAACTGGAATATGGGGAATCCTTGTTATGTAGGGCATAAATCTTAGCAACATTGTATCTTGCGCAATCTCAGATTTAAAGGGTGAGGGGGATGAGCTGAGCTGGGGCTTGTTTGAAGATGTAGGGAACAGTAAGATGGGAATTCCGTTTGATTCAAAGAGTTGTAAGAGAATCCCAACTGATAGCCCCCAGGAACTGGAGACCTCAGCTCTACAGCCACAAGGGACTGAATTCTACAGACAACTTAATGCCAACACCTGGATTTCAGCCTTGTGAGACTAAGCAGAGGAACCAGGTGACTTTGCCTAGACTTCCAGCCTGCAGAATTATGAGATGATAAATGTGAGCTGTTTGAAGCCATTGGTTTCATGGTAATTTGCTATAGCAGCAATAGGAAAATATACAATGAATTCATAGCCCTTCTTAAATCTGTCGTATTTTTCATCTGTTTCAGAAAATTCTCAGCAATTCCCTCATACATTTCTTCTATCCCATTCTCTCTGTCCTCCCCATCTGGCCCTTTAATTGGATGCATGTTAGATATTTTCACTGTAATTCTTAGGTTTCTGGTGGTTTCCTTTTAAGTGTATGTTCGTATAGAATTTATTCTACCTGCCTGTCTTCCAGTTCATCAATCCTAACTTCAGCTTTGCCCAACCTACTGAGTTTTCAATTTCATTTTTTATCCAACAATTTTAGAAATTTCATTTGATTTGTTTTGCTATAGTTGAGTTCTCTAGTGAATTCCCCATCTTATCTATTTTCTTTTTTTATAACAATTTTTTATTATGTTGTTACTCACCATATAGTATGGTGACTAATCCTTAGTTTTTGATGTAGTGCTCCATGATTTATTATTTGCATATAACACCCATCTTATCTATTTTTTTTTGGCTATATTATAGGGTTAGGGCTAAGGTTATATTATATTTTTTGGTATATTGTCCATTGCTATATCCCCATCGTTGGCTTTTACTTGGTCTGTTCTTCTTTTGTTTGTTTGTCTGTTTGATTGATCTTTTGGTCTCATAGTGTTAAACTAAAAGCCAGTTACTATGTTTCAAAAATGTAAAAGACTGTAGATGATGTTATCCTTCCTCAGGTGTAGCTCAGCCTGTCCTCTGACAAGTGGTTAGAGTAGAGGCAGATCACTTCAATCCAGTAGATGCCTGAGCATACATGAGCCTGGCTTTCAGTCTGTGGAAGGCCTCGTTTTCCAGTTTACCCTCACTGGGTAGGATAAATTCCACCGAGGGTTCCAACTCAGATTCTTCAATTTTTTGACTCTTCTGTTTTTCACTATTTTCTGCAAACCTTCTTAACTTCTTATATTACAGCTTAAGAATCACTAAATTCCTTAGATGCAGTCTCTGTACTTCCATGCTTTTTAGGGTCTTGGTTTCTTTGGCAAATTTTGGCTCTAATTTTTTTCCCCCATTCTCAGAAGTCTCCAAAGAGTCTTCTGAGTCACTGATTTTTGCTTGACTTTCTCCTAGGCTACTCCTCCTTCCACCCAGTGCCACTTAAAGGAGATAATCTCCAGGCTGTCAGACTAATCTTAAAGAGCTTGCCTCCCTTCAAGATGTTGGATCCTGAAGTCCGGTCTCCCCTTACTCTATTGCCATATCAGTTCTGTTTACTTAGGCACCTTTTATTCCACCATGCAGATAAGGAAACATTGTGTAGATAAGAAAATTCTCATATGAGAATTCAATGGGTCAAACCCAGAGGTACCGCATGTCACTTCTGTTCATAATCCATTGGCTAAACTTTAGTCAAATGATCCCCTCAACCACAAGAAAGGTGTACAATGTCATGGTCTAGATTTGATAAGCATTGGTGACTTTATAACAATGGAAATGTGGAAGATGAACCAAATGACCTCTGAAGGTACCTTAGCCTCGTGATCTCTGCTCAGTTCCTGAACGTGGTTTATTTAAGAATTTCCTGTAGTATGCTGATACACAGAAAACATAAGAAGACAAAGGCATACAGTTCATCCTTTTAGGAATCAAATGCTGCATTCACAATATCATTGAATTTTCTTGTCTGAAGTGCCAAGATAATCCTTATGACTTAGAATTTACAATGGGCTCTCTTAAAAATATCATTCCTACACAAATTAATTCAGTGAGTTCTCTGGATATTCAGCTTTAATGAGCTGGAATAAATGTTCACTAGGTATTGGATAACTCAAAAGTTTCACCCAGCATAAGGCTAAAATGCCTTTGTATCCAAGGAGAATATGAGCTTATTCCAAATTTTTATTATTATTAAATTATGGCTTAAGTCTTAACTCCATGCGTTCAGCTCCTTAGGACTTTTAATAGGTATTTGGGGAGTTTCAAGAAAAGCAAAATCAACATATCTTTCCTTAAAGATATCTTACTCTAGCTAATGAAACTTGAGCAAAGAAAATAATGATAGAATAATACAGTGGGAAAACATCAACATTTGGTTTTGAATACAAGAAGTATGAAATGAGGGGCGCCTGGGTGGCACAGCGGTTAAGCGTCTGCCTTGGGCTCAGGGCGTGATCCTGCGTTGTGGGATCGAGCCCCACATCAGGCTCCTCCGCTATGAGCCTGCTTCTTCCTCTCCCACTCCCCCTGCTTGTGTTCTCTCTCTTGCTGGCTGTCTCTATCTCTGTCGAATAAATAAATAAAATCTTAAAAAAAAAAGAATTATGAAATGAGGACTATTATTACTGATTTTTTTTAATATGCTGAAGACTGTGAAGTCTTCTTTCTGTTCTTTGTCTTTTCTGCTGCCCAAACCCAAAGTACAGATCTCTTCCAATGGAACTTAGATGTAATGTCTTAGTTGGTTTATTTGCTTTAAATTTTCCTCTTTTTAGTTCTTCCTGTGCACAATAACAATAATAGGTAGCATTTATTGAGCACTTACTACTTATAGAACTATTCCAAGAACTTTACATGCATGATCTCAATTAGCCTTCACAACTGCCCCTTGAAGCAGGTGTTTTTATTAGTTTCATTTTACTTATCAGTATAGGGAGGTACACAGAGTTTAAGTAATTTGCCCAAGTTCACAAGGATACTAAGAGGTAGAGCGGGGATCAAATATAAACAGTCTAGTGCTCTTGATCATGAAGTATCTAATATCAATCTTCATCTAGCTTGGTTTCCTAAGGGCTCTCCTCTGCTGAAGAACTCTCCATGGTTCCCTACTGCCTAAAGGATGTCTCACTGTAGTCCTCGAAGTTCTCCACAACCTGAGCCAACCATTGTTTCCCCACTTGGCTCCATTTACGAGTTGAAAACCTCATTATCACCAGGCTCCTGTCCTATTGTGGTGCAGCATGGCCGCATTCCCTACCCCAGACCATCACTGTTGCTGGCTTTTTCACAACCTAGTTTGTTTCCTCCCTGTCTTGGCAGGCAGTTTGGGTTTGCCTCCTCCTTGAAGTGATCTCTGACAGCCCCAGCCCATGTCAACATCATCCTTCTCTGAAATCCCTTGTGCCTGGAAAAAATGATAATTCCTTCCAATTTGCCCTCATGATATAATATTCATTCATCCCAGCAACCTGGCCACTTATTTTCATATCTATCTTGGCCAAACTGGACTCCACCCATCATGTGTTTGGTAGAGAATTGGAAGTCAGAAAATGTTTCCTGAAAAAAATCAATGAACTACTGTGGGATGTGTCATCATATAGTCATATGACATCACATTGTATCATCTACATGAATTGACATGATGACAGTACCACCAGACAGTAGTGATGGTGACAATAATAAGTAGCAGCACTTACCTTTTATTATGAGTGTCTCCATGTGCCATGTCTAGGATACACACAGAGATAATATCAGTATTACGGATAATGATACTGAGCCTGTGAGATTGTGCTTGACTTGTGTCAATTAGCAGAGCCAAAGCTTAAACACCAAGTCATCTAAATGTCAGTCTGTTGCTTATTTATCTGTGTTCTTCCACTTCTCATGAGTAAAACATTGTTCAACAATATACTGTCACATTTTGAGGGAGAGGAAGAGTGAAATGCATTTAATATAAAATTTACCATTCTAAAAAAAAAAAAGAAAGAAAAAATCATTCTAAAAACATCTTTCTAACTGTGATAAAATATACATAAGATAACATTTTCCATTTTAACCATTTTAAGTGTAAAATTTTATGGCATTAAGTACATTCACGTTGGAGCACCTGGGTGGCTCGCTTGGTTAAGCATCTACCTTTGGCTCAGGTCATGATCCTAGGGTCCTGGGATTGAGCCCCACATTGGGCTCCTTGCTCAGCAGGAGTCTGTTTCTCCTTCTCTCCCTTCTCCTCCCATGCTTGTTCTCTCTCTCTCAAATAAATAAATAAAATCTTTAAATAAATAAATAAACAAACAAAATAATTATATAACCCATGATATAGAAGAAACTATGAGGATATTATTTATTTGAAAAGGGTTTAGTGTAAGAATGTATAAGATCTCTTACAATGCAACAATAAGCACACACAATAATTAAAATTAAATTGATTAAAATAATTTCCATTAACATTTCTCTCTGTTGAATTTTTATACAGTAACAATAAAGTAGCAGAAGGAAATAAATTAAGAAAATCCCATTTACAATTGTGCCAAAAATAATAAAATACCTAGGAATAAACTTAATCCAGGAGGTAAAAGACCTATACCAAAATCTCATTTCTTGAAAAGATTAGCAAACATCACAGATCTTTAGTTTGAGTGACAAAGAAGAAAAAGAGAGAGAGAGAGAGAGAGAGAGAGAGAACAGATACAAATATATAAAATCAGAAATGAAAGATGAGGAAATTACTACCAATGGTACAGAAAAAAATATATATATATAAATACTGTAAACAATTATACAGCAACAAATTGGATGAGCTGGGGGAAATTGGCAAACTCCTAGTAATAATCAAATTACCATAAATGACTCAGGAAGAAATATAAAATTTGAACACACCTACAGCAAGTTTGTCATTTGTAATAAAAAACTTCCAACAAAAAAAATCCTGGACTAGATGTCTACATGGGTTGATTGTGCCAAACACTTAAAGGAAAATTAAAACCAATCCTTCACAAACATTTCATATATATATATATATATATATATATATATCTCCAAAAAGTCCCTAACAAAATACTAGCAAATTGAATCCAACAACATATTAAAATAATTTTACACTATGAATAAGTGGGATTTATTCCAGGAATACAAGGGTCATTTATCATAAGAAAATCAACCAATGTAATGTACCATGTTAATAGAGTAAAGGAAAAAAAATGATCATCTCAATTGACACAGAAAAAGCATTTGACAAATGCTTTGACAGCAACCTTTAATGATAAAAACATTCAGAAAACAAGGAATAGAAAAGAACATCCTCAACATGATTAAGGGTGCTTATGATGAGTTCATAGCTAATATCTTACTTAATGGTAAGGACTTAAGACTTTCCGCCTAAGATCAGAAACAATATACGGATACCCAATTTCACCACAGATATTCAACATTATACTAAGATTTTTCACCAGAGTAATTAGAAAAGAAAAAAAAAAGACATTCAAATTGGAAAGGAACAAGTAAAATTTTCTCTATTCAGAAATAACATGATATATATGTAGATAGATAGATGATAGATGATAGATAGATAGATGATAGATAGATAGATAGATAGATAGATAGATAGATAGATAGATAGATAGATGATAGATAGGTAGATATATTCCTAAAGAATTCACAAAATATTAGAGCTAATAAAGAATTCAGTAAAGTTACAGGATACAAAATGAAACTACTCAAAATAATTGTGTGTCTACACAACAAATATGAACAACCTGAAAATGAGACAAAGGAAATAATTCCATTTGCAATAACATTCAAACAAATGAAATATCTAGGAATAAATTTAACCAAGGAGACTTTTATACTAAAACTTACAAAATAGTACTCAAAGAAATTAAAGAAGACTTTAATTAACAAAAAGCTTGATCATTGGTTGAAAATCAATGTTGTTAAGTGACAATCATGTCCAAAGAATCTACAGATTCTATTAAAATCCTACCATAATCCCAATGACCTTTATTTTTTTTAAAGTTTGACCTTCAAACTCATATGAAATTGCAAGGAAACTTTAATAGCTAAAACAATCTTTAAAAAATAAGAAAACTGGAGACTCTCACTTCACAATTTCAAAGCTTACTACAAAGTTACAGTAATCAAGACAATGGAGTGTTGACAAAAGGATAGACATATACATATAATAGAACAAAATTGAGAATCCAGAAATAAACCCATGTACTTATAACCAATTGATTTTTGACAAGAGTACCAAGATTCTTCACTGTGGGGAAGAACAGCTTTTCAACAATTTATGCTGGGACAACTGGATATCTATCTGTAGAAGAAATGGAGTTGAACTCCTATTTTACACCATACACAAATTTTAAGTCAAAATAAATCAACAACCTAACTATAAGAGCTATTACCATAAAGCTCTTAAAAGAAAACATAGGAACAAATCTTTATAACCTGGGATAACATGTCTATGAATTCGTAGATATGGCAAAAAAGCATGAGCACCAAAACAAAAATAGATAAATATGACAACATCACAATTAAAATTTTGTGCTTTTAGGACATTATTGAGAAAGTGAAAAAGACAACCAACAGATTGGGGTAAAACATTTGCAAGTAATATATCTGGTAAGGGCCTAGCATCCACGATATATAACAGACTCTTACAACTCAACAACAAAGACAAACAATGCAATTGAAAATGGGCAAATTTTTCTAACTGGCATGATGGGTAGTAAGGAGGGCACGTATTGCATGGTGCACTGGGTGTTATACACAACTAATGAATCATCAAACTTTACATCAGAAACCAGGGATGTACTTTATGTTGAATAACATAATAAAATAAAAACATTATTATTAAAATGGGCAAAGAACTTGAGTAGACAGTTCTCTGGAGAAAATACACAAATAGACAACAAGCACATAAAGACATGTCTAACATCATATATCATTAAGGAAATGCAAATTAAAACCACAGCGAGAAAAATAAATAAATAAAACTACAGTGAGATACCACTTTACACCCACTAGGATGACTATTTAAAACATGAAAATAACCAGAGATAGGAGGAGTTAAGATGGTGGAGGAGTAGGGGACCTCTTTTTCAGCCGGTCCCCTGAGTCAAGTTGGATAGGTACCAGAACAGGCTGAACATCCACGGAATCAGCCGGAGACGCAAGAAGATACATCTGGATCTCTACAAATGAACATTTCCAGCGCTGAGTATTGAGGTATGAAGTGGGGAGCCACGAAACCGCGCACAGATTTGGGAAGATAAACGGAAGGGGGAGGGAGCCGCTGTGTTCCGGGAAGCGGTAGCCACCTACACGAGGCGGGGGGAGCAGGCAGACTCACGGACTGGCACCCCATGAGAGAACAGCCTGAGACCGTGAGGCGGGGAATGCGCTGGACCAGACTGAAACGGAGCTCTGGTGTGCTCAATGGAACCAGACTGAGACCAGGAGCTCCAGGAGTGGGCAGGGGCGGCTGGCGGCTGGGGGCTGGCAGTGTTAGAAACACAAAGGACAGACACATGCCAGCCCTGGAAGTGAGGGCTGGGATGCCGGGTGTGGGGCGCATATCCCGGGAGGTTGCAGGGTTGAGCAGCACCAACAGAAACAGAGTTAAAGTGGCCAGAACATCAGCGGAGAATGGTCCACGATCCCTCTGTTCAGAGACAGAGGCTGAGATTCAGCCACTGCTGCTCTGACTCTCAGAAGAGGCACAGCAAACCGCCAGGGAAAGCCTCCAGAGAACAAAAGCCTGGAAATACCAGCTCACAGTGTGCGCATCCCCATCCCCCCTCACAGGGGACATGGAGACTCTACCCAAACAGGGTTGCCTGAGTATCGGCATGGCAGGCCCCTCCCCTAGAAGGCAGGCTGAAAAATCAAGAAGACCACATCCCTAAGATTCCTATAAAACAAGGGTGCACGGCCTGGGTCCTGGTCAATAATTTGGGCTTTGGACAACCCCGCAACCTCTCCTCATCCGAATGACGAGAAGGAGAAATCCCCCCCAGCAAAGAAAAGACAATGAGTCTGTGGCCTCTGCCACAGAACTAATGGATATGGATATAACCAAATTATCAGAAATGGAATTCAGAATAACAATGGTCAAGATGATGTGTAGAGTTGAAAAAAGTATTAATGGAAATGTTAATGAGAATATAGAATCTCTAAGGGCGGAAGTGAGAGTGAATCTGGCAGAAATTAAAAATGCTGTGAATCGAATGCAGTCAAAACTAGATACTCTGTCGGCCAGGGTGAATGAGGCAGAAGAACGTATCAGCGAATTGGAGGATGGGTTAGTTGAAGAAAAGGCTAAAATAGAATCTGGACTCAAAAAAATCCACAACCAGGAATGTAGGTTAAAGGAGATTACTGACTCAATGAAACGTTCCAATGTCAGAATCATCGGCATCCCCGAGGGGGTGGAGAAAAACAGAGGTCTAGAAGAGATATTTGAACAAATTGTAGCTGAAAAATTCCCTAATATATCAAGGGAAAAAAACATTCATATCCAAGAGGCAGAGAGGACCCCTCCCAAGCTCAACCATGACTAACCTACACCACGTCACGTCATAGTGCAATTCGCAAATATTAGATCCAAGGATGCAATATTGAAAGCAGCCAGGGCAAAGAAATTTCTCACGTACCAAGGCAAAGCCATCAGAATTACGTCAGACCTGTCTACACAGACCTGTAATGAGAGAAAGGGTTGAAGGGGGGGCATTTTTAAAGCTCTTTCAGAGAAAAACATGCAGCCACAGACCCTTTATACAGCAAGGCTATAATTCAGAATGGATGGAGAAATAAAGACATTCCAGAATCGCCAGTCATTGACCAATTTGGTAACCACAAAACTAGCCCTACAGGAGATATTAAGGGGGGTTCTATAAAAGTAAAAAGGCCCCAAGAGTGATACAGAAAAGAAAGTCACAACCAATACAAACAAAGACTTTACAGGCAACATGGCATCATTAAAATCATATCTCTCAATATTCAGTCTCAATGTAAATGGCCTAAATGCTCCCATAATGCCACAGTGTTGCAGATTGGATAAAAAGACATGACCCATCGATTTGCTGTCTACAAGAGACTCATTTTTAACCTAAAGATACATTCAGACTGAAAGTAAAGGGATGGAATACCATCTTTCATGCCAATGGTCCTCAAAAGAAAGCTGGGCTAGCAATTCTCATATCAGACAATTGGATTTTAAACTAAAGACTACAGTTAGAGACACAGAAGGGCACTATATTATTCTTAAAGGATGTATTCAACAAGTGGATAAGACAATTATAAATATCTATGCCGCCAACAGGGGAGCAGCAAGATACACAAGCCATATCTTAACCACAATAAAGAGACATATAGATAAAAATACCCTTATAGTAGGGGACCTCAACACTCCACTATCAGCAATAGACAGATCACCTACGCAAGTAATCAGCAAAGAAACAAGAGCTTTGAATGCCATACTTGACGAGTTGGACCTCATAGATATATATAGAACACCACACCCCAGAACCAAAGAATAATCATTCTATTCTAATGCCCATGGAACATTCTCAAGAATAGACCATGTTCTGGGTCACAAAACAGGTCTTCAACTGATACCAAAAGACTGAAATTATCCCCTGCATATTCTCAGACCACAAATCTCTGAAACTGGAACTCAACAACAAGGTAAAATTTGGAAGAAACTCAAACACTTGGAGACTAAGAACCATCCTGCTCAGGAATGACTCGATACCAGGAAATCAAAAATCAATTTAAACAATTTATGGAGACCAATGAGAATGAAAACACCACGGTCCAAAACATATGGGATACTGCAAAGGCAGTCCTGAGGGTGAAATACATAGCCATCCAAGCCTCACTCAAAAGAATAGAAAAATCTAAAATAGAGTTTTTATATTCTCACCTCAAGAAGCTGGAACAGCAACAGAGGGACAGGCCTAATCCACTCACGAGGAAGCAGTTGACCAAGATTAGAGCAGAAATCAATGAATTAGAAACCAGTAGTACTGTAGACCAGATGAACAGGACTAGAAGCCGGTCCTTTGAGAGAATCAATAAAATTGACAGACCACTGGCAAGACTTATCCAAAAGAAAAGAGAAAGGACCCAAATTAATAAAATTATGAAAGAAAAAGGAGAGGTCACAACCAACACCAATGAAATTGGAAGGATTAGTAGAAACTTTTATCAACAGTTATACGACAATAAATTAAGCAATCTGGAAGAGATGGATGAATTCCTGGAAACCTATAAACTACCGAGACTGAAACAGGAAGAAATTGGTTTTTTTAAACAGGCCAATTAATTATGAAGAGATTGAGTCAGTGATAAACAACCTTCCAAATAACAAAACGCCAGGCCCGGACGGTTTTCCTAGGAAATTTTACCAAACATTCAAAGAAGAAATAATACCTATTCTCCTAAAGCTCTTTCAAAAAATAGAAACAGAAGGAAAGCTACCAAACTCATTCAATGAGTCGAATATTACCTTGATCCCCATCAAAAAGGAGAATTACAGACTGATTTCCCTAATGAATATGGACGCCAAAATCCTCAACAAGATCCTGGCTAATAGAATCCAACAGTACATTAAAAGGATTATCCATCATGACCAAGTGGGATTCATCCCTGGGATGCAAGCATGGTTCAACATTCGCCAATCGATCAGCCTGATACATCATATCAACGAGAAAAGACTCAGGAACCATATGATCCTCTCATTGATGCAGAGAAAGCATTTGACAAAATACAGCATCCTTTCCTGATTAAAACCCTTCAGGCATAGAGGGTACTTTCCTCAATCTCATAAAAGCCATGAAAAGCTTACAGCAAATATCATTCTCAATGAGGAAAAGCTGGAAGCCTTTCCCTTAAGATCAGGAATATGACAAGGATGCCCACTCTCGCCACTATTATTCAACATAGTACTAGAAGTCCTTGCAACAGCAATCAGACAACAAAAAGGGATAAAAGGTATCCAAATTGGGAAATAAGAAGTCAAAATGTCTCTCTTCCCAGATGACATGATATGGAAAACCCAAAAGAATCCACTCCCAAACTATTAGAAGTTATAGAGTATTTCAGTAATGTGTCGGGATACAAAATCAATGCTCAGAAATCAGTTGCATTTCTATACACGAATAACAAGACTGAAGAAAGAGAAATTAGGGAATCCATCCCATTTACAAAGCACCAAAAAACATACATTACCTTGGAATTAACTTAACTAGAGACGTAAATGATCTATATTCTAAAAACTATAAATCACTCTTGAAAGACATTGAGGAAGAAACAAAATGATGGAAAAATATTCCATGCTCATGGATCGGAAGAATTAACATAGTTAAAATGTCCATGCTACCCAGAGCAATCTACACTTTCAATGCTATCCTGATCAAAATACCGAGGACATTTTTCAAAGAACTGGAACAAATAGTCCTTAAATTTGTATGGAACCAGAAAAGGCCCTGAATCGCCAAGGAACTGTTGAAAAGGAAAAACAAAGCTGGGAGTATCACAATGCCGGATTTCGAGCTGTACTACAAAGTTGTGACCACAAAGACAGCATGGTACTGGCACAAAAACAGACATATAGACCAATGGAACAGAATAGAGAGCCCAGAAATGGACCCTTGGCTCCTTGGGCAACTAATCTTTGACAAAGCAGGAAACAACATCCAGTGGAAAAAAGACAGGCTCTTCAATAAATAGTGCTGGGAAAATTGGACAGCTACATGCAAAAGAATGAAACTTGACCACTGTCTCACACCATACACAAAGATAAACTCCAAATGGATGGAAGACCTCGATGTGAGACAGGAAGCCATCAAAATGCTAGAGGAGAACATAGGCGGCAACCTCTATGACATCGGCCAAAGCAACCTTTCTCATGACATATCTCCAAAGGCAAGAGAAAGAAAGATAAAATGAACTTGTGGGACTTCATCAAGATTAAAAGTTTCCGCACAGCCAAGGAAACAGTCAAAAAAACTAAGAGGCAGCCCACGGAATGGGAGAATATATTTGCAAATGATGCTACAGATAAAAGACTGGTATCCAAGATCTACAAAGAACTTCCCAAACTCAATACACGAGAAACAAATAAACAAATTATAAAATGGGCAGAAGATATGAACAGACACTTTTCCAATGATGACATACAAATGGCTAGCAGACACATGAAAAAATTTTCAAAATCATTAGCCATCAGGGAATTTCAAATCAAAACCACACTAAGATACCACCTTACGCCAGTTAGAATGGCAAAAATTGACAAGGCAAGAAACAATTGTTGGAGAGGATGTGGAGAAAGGGGATCCCTCCTACATTGTTGGTGGGAATACAGGTTGGTACAGCCACTCTGGAAAACAGTGTGGAGGTCCCTTAAAAAGTTAAAAATTGAGCTACCCTATGACCCAGCCATTGCACTACTGGGTATTTATCCCAAAGATACAGACATATGAAGAGAAGGGCCATATGCACCCCAGTGTTCATAGCAGCATTGTTCACAATAGCTAAATTGCGGTTGGAACCGAGATGCCCTTCAACAGATGACTGGATTAGGAAGTTGTGGTCCATATATACAATGGGATATTACTCCGCTATCAGACAGTACGAGTTCTCAACATTTGCTGCAACATGGACGGCACCGGAGGAGATAATGCTAAGTGAAATAAGTCAAGGAGAGAAAGACAATTATCATATGATTTCTCTCACATAAGAACATAAGAACTAGGAAGTTCTGGAGGAGATAATGCTAAGTGAAATAAGTCAAGCAGAGAAAGACAATTATCATATGATTTCTCTCACATAAGAACATAAGAACTAGGAAGTTCGGTAGGGGAAGAAAGGGATAAAGAAAGGGTGGGTAATCAGAAGGGGTAATGAAGCATGAGAGACTATGGACTCTGAGAAATAAACTGAGGACTTCAGAGGGGAGGGTGGTGGGGGAATGGGATAGGCTGGTGATGGGTAGTAAGGAGGGCATGTATTGCATTGTGCCCTGGGTGTTATACACAACTAATGAATCATCGAGCCTTACATCGGAAACCAGGGATTTACTGTATGGTGACTAACATAATACAATAAAAAAACATTTTTAAAAAGTTAAAAAAAATGAAAATAACCATTATTGTGGAGAACAGAGAAAAATTGAAACCCTCATATATTATTGGCAGAAATATAAATTAGTTCAGCCACTGTAGAAACTTTTCACAGTTCCTCAAAAGGCTAAACATAAAATTACTATATGGCACAGCATAGATATGTACCTAAATGAACTGAAAACAGGTATTCAAATAAATGTAGGTACACACTTGTTCGTAGCAGCAATTCTCACAATAGTCAAAAGGAGGAAATAGCACAATATCCATTAATGTGTGAATGGATAAAGCAGATTGATGTATATGCATACAACAGAATGTGATTTCATCTTAAAAAGAAATGAAACACTGATGCATGTTACAGTGAACCTTGGAAACATTGTGCTAATTGAAACAAGCCAGATGCAAAAGGTCACCTATTGAATGATTCTATTAATGTGAAATATCTAGAATAGGCAAATCTATAGAGATGGAACACATGTTGGTTTCCAGGGGTTGATGAGAGGGAGAGAAGGAGCAACTATTTAATGGTAGAGGGTATGTGATGATAAAAAATTTTGGAACTAGATAGAGGTGGTGATTGCATAACATTATGAATATGTTAAATGTCACTGAATTATTCAATTAAGTGCTTAATTTAATGGTATTTGAATTTCACCTCATAAAACATAAAATAAGATCAAAAAGTTTAAAGAAATTATCCAAGTTCCCATTTTTATGGGTAGTAGAATCAAAAATCAGATGCAAGCCTGCTTCATGTTAAATCTGTCTTTTTCCTATGCTGAGCTGTCTTCATTGCTTAACACAGAAGACTGCTTAAATTATGAAATGTGGTATAAAAAAGGCCAGGATCTCCACGTACTCTGGTGTGTAAGTGAGACTTGCACAAGAATAAACAAGATCAAAGTTCCTCTGGTGAAGAGCTTTAAGAATTTGTTCTTGGCAAAAGTTTCAGGTCATATTTGGTTGTAATTTCATATTAGAATACATGAAATATGTGCCCTCCTTAATACCCATCACCGGCCTATTCCAATCCCCCTACTGCATGGTGCACTGGGTGTTATATGCAAGTAATAAATCATGGAACTTTACATCAAACACTAGGGATGTACTGTATGGTGACTAACATAACATAATAAAAAAATTATTATAAAAAATGAAATAAAGAATACATGAGTTGCAGATATTTTTTTTTCCCAATCTATGAGATGCCTTTTCATTTTGTTAATGGTTTCCTTTGCTGTTGAGAAGATTTTTAGTTTCATGGAGTTCCACTTATTTATTTTTACTTTTGTTGTCTGAACTTTTGGTGGCATCTACAGAAATCATTGTCTACGCCAATGTAAAAGAGGTTTTTCCCTGTTTTCTTCTAGGAGTTTGGTGATTTCAGGTCTTATGTTTAAGTCTTTAATATAATTTGGATTTACTTATCCTATGGTGTAAGATAAGGGTTCAGTTTCATTATCTTGCACATGGATATCCAGTTTTCTCAACACTACCTATTGAAGAAACTTATCTTTCCCCACCATGTATTCTTGATGCTCAAAAATTAGTAGGTCATGTATGTTTCAGTTTATTTCTTGACTCTTTATTTTGTTGCATTGGTCTATGCATCTGTTTTTATGTCAACACCATACAGTACTGATTACTATAGCTTTGTAATATAATGTGAAATGAGGAAATGTAATGCTACCAACTCTGTTGTTCTTAAGATTTCTTCAGCTATTGTGGGTCTTTTGTTGTTCCATTTGGATTAGAAGGCTTACTTTTTTTCTATGTGTGTGATAAATGCCATTGGAATTTTGATAGGGATTGCACTGAGTCTATCCGTAATTTGGGGAAGTATGGATATTTTAACAATATTAATTTTTCCAATCCATGAATATGAGATATTTTTCTATTTATTTGTGTCTTCATCAAATTATTTCACCAATGTTTTACTTTTCAGTGTACAGAAATTTTATCTCCCTTGTTAAATTTGTTTCTAAGGCAAGTGATGGATTGGGAGAAAATATTTACAAACCATATATTTACAAATGATAAAGTGTTAATATCCACATACATAAAGAACTCATATAACTCAATAATATAAAACCAAACAATCTTATTTAAAAATTAACAAAGTCCCTTTTCAAAAGAAAACATAAAAATAACTGACAGGTATATGAAAAGTGCTCAACATCAGTAATCATGAAGGAAATGCAACTCAAAATCACAATGGAATCAATCAATCAATCAAAAAAATAATACACACAATTGGATAACACCTTATACCTGTTAAGATGGGATATCATGGGGCACCCAGGTGGCTCAATGGTTTAAGCAGCTGGCTCTTGATTTAGGCTCAGGTCATTCTCAGGGTTGTGAGATTGAGCCCCACATTGGGCTCTGTGCTGGGTGTGGAGCCTGCTAAGATTCTCTCTCTCTCTCTTTTTCTCTCTCTTTCCTTCTGCCCCTCCCCCCAACTCACACATGCATGCTCACTTTCTCTCTCTCTATCTCAAAAAAAATTCAAGAGGCAGCTAGTATTAAAAAAATTAGGATGTAAGTGTTGTAGAGAATGTGGAGAATAAAGAATCCTTGTACACTGCTTGTGGGAATATAAATTGGTGCAGTCACTATGGAAAACAGTATGGAAATTCTTCAAAAAAAACAATAGCAGAACTACTGTATGATACAACAATTCCTATTCAGGGTATGCACAACTTCCACAATCATCATTATTCACAATAAGAAGATAAGGAAGCAATCTCAGTATCTGTTGTAAATGAATGGATAAAAAATTGTGAGATCTATCATCTATCATCTATCTACCTATCGAACATCTATCTATATATCTATCATCATCCATATATCTTCATCTATCTACCATCTAATCTCACAATTTATTTACTATATATAGTATTATGCATACTATATATATGTGTGTATGTATTCATCTGTATCTATATCTATCTATAACTATATCTATATCTATATATATAGTAAAAATATAGCTGAATATTATTTAGACTTAAAAAAAGAAGGTCCTGACATTTGCAACAACATGGATAAAACTGGAGGACATTTTGCTAAGTGAAATAAGTCAGATACACAAATAAAAAGAAAACTGAATGATCTCACATATACATGAATTATAAAAATGTCAAATATATAGAAGCATAGAGTAGAACAGTGGTTATCAGGGACTAGAAGGTGGGGGAAATGGGGAAACATTGGTTAAAGGGTACTAAATTGAAATTATGTAGGAAGAATAAGTCTAGAGATGCAATGTACTGCATGATGACTAGAGTTAATGCTACTGTATTGAATACAGGAAGTTTGCTAAAAATTTCAGGTGCTCTCAAGCACACATACACAAAGTAATTATGTGAGATGATACATTAATTAGCTTGACTGAAGTAATTATTTCATTATGTATGTCAAATTATCAAGCTGTGTACCTTAAACACATACAGCTTTTATTAAAACTATGTGAATGATTTTTATTTGGGATATCACCATATCAGGAAACAATGACCAGCCAGAGGGCTTAGACTGTAAGGGTCCTTAGATAAATGCCTTTCATTAACTTGCCCAGCACATGCTGTCATATGAAACCCATGGAGGAAGAGGAGGATTTGCCTTGGCATAATTTTGGCAATCCAAAGATTGTCTTCCCTTAAACAGTCATTTTTAATGGGGTACATTTTAAAAAAGAGTCTAAGTATACATTTTATTATCTTTAAATGTAATTTACTTAAGTGTCACAAAAATAAGGATCTACTACTACTGGGGCACATTTTAAACCCAAGCATTTAAAAAAATATTTTGTCTCTACAATTCTAATTTTTAAAATTTGTAATAAGAAAATAATGAGAACAAATGTAACCCATAATAAGGTACTGATTGATTCATTTATGATTATATATTTGATGAAATAGAATGCATTCATTACAATCCGTGTTTTTGAAAACATATTTAATGGGATGGGAAAACTATTAATGATATAAATACTAAATAATAATGCAAGATTTCGATCTTGTTCCACACATATGAGAGAGGGAGAAATTGAAAGAGAGGAAGGGAAGGAAAGGGATACATTACTGTGCTTGCAGTACTTCAAGATTAGCTATAAACAGATACAGCATGTAGGCAGGTGTGAGATGTCTTTGAATAGGCCAGATAGAATATATGGACCTCAGAAAAATTTTTAAGAAAGAGAAAAAATAAAACTTACCTGACAGTTCTCTACCATGCTTGGCTTTCAATTGGTCCGAGTTTTCCCATGGGCAGCTATGTTGTTAATTGGACCTAAACTTGCTGAGGTCAGAAGTGGTGACATTAGTGGAGTTCTCTGGCCTCAGAGGTGAAGTTATATGGCTCACAACTACTCCAACATTACAGTGGAACTGACTGGAGCAATCAGCCTAGACTTCAGAGGGACATGTGAGACAAGGAGAATCTGAGAAGTCTGTGATGCATCACTGACAATATCAATTCACCTCAGACCTTGAAGTACTTCCTGCCCATTTTCATAGCACTGCTGGCAACCAGCTATGTTATCACGTACTGAAATATCACAGAGAATGCTATTGGTTGGAGAGGGTTGCCAGCAAGTTGGTACATTGCCTCTCAGAGCCCCAGAAAGAAAAGTGGTCAGAGATTCTACTCTTTTTGATTCTCCAAACCAAGCGGGAATTCCATATTCCTTAAGGTAATGTGGAACTTTTTTAGAACTAAACTAGCATTTTTCTTTTCTTACTTTCAGCCAAGAGGAAAATGTTATCTCCTTCCTTATTAGAGGTTATATCTGAACAGTGACCTTACAGGTGATTTTTAAAAATA
The DNA here is from genome assembly GCF_023065955.2 of Ursus arctos. Lineage (NCBI taxonomy): Eukaryota > Metazoa > Chordata > Mammalia > Carnivora > Ursidae > Ursus > Ursus arctos. The sequence continues at coordinate 447,002 of NC_079874.1, forward strand.
GCTTTATTAATATGTAATTCATATAATGTGTGACTCATTAATTTAAGTGTACTATTTTTAAGGTTTATTTAAATTCCAGTTAACATATGGTGCAATATTAGTTTCAGGTGTAAAATACAGTGATTCGATACTTACATACAACATCTGGTAATCATCATAAGGGCCCTCCTTAATACATATCACCTGTTTAACCCATCCCCCAACCACCTCCCCTCTGGTAACCATCAGTTTGTTTTCTATAGTCAAGAGTCTGTTTCTTGGTTTACCTCTCTCTTTCTTTTTTCCCCTAACTCATTTGTTTTGTTTCTTAAATTCTACATATGAATGAAATCATATGGTATTTATTTTTCTGTAACTGGCTTATTTTGCTTAGCATAATACTTTCTAGCTCCATCTATGTCATTGCAAATGGCAAGATTTCATTCTTTTTTATAGTTGAGTAATATTCCTGTGTGTGTGTGTGTGTGTGTGTGTGTGTGTACACCTCTTTATCTATTCATCAGTTGATGGATATTTGGGGTCTTTCCATAGTTTGACTATTGTAGATAATGCTGCTATAAACATCAGGATGCATGTGTCCCTTCGAATTAATATTTTTGTATTGGGGGGGTAAATACCTAGTAGTGCAATTGTAAGATTGCAGGCTAGTTCTACCTCTAACATTTTTGAGGAACCTACATCTGTTTTACAGAGTGGTAAATGAGTCAGTAATTAGTGAATTGGAGGATGGGATGTTAGAAGAGAAAGTGAAAACAGAAACATGGCTCAAAAAAATCCAATCTCAAGAATGTAAGTTACAGGAGATTACTGACTAAATGAAACGTTCCAATGTCAGAATCATCTGCATCCCCTAGGGGCTGGAGAAAGAGAAGTCTAGAAAAGATATTTGAACAAATTGTAGCTGAGAACTTCCCTAATCTGGCAAAGGAAATAAGCATTAATGTCCAAGAAACAGAGAGGACCCCTCCCAAGTTCAATGAGAACAGACCTACACCATGTCACATCATAGTGCAATTCACAAATATTAGATCCAAGGATACAATATTGAAAGTGGCCAGTGGGAAGAAAATCCTTATGTACAGAGGGAAAAATATCAGAATAACGTCAGACCTGTCTACAGAGACCTGGCAGGATAGGAAGGGTTGGCAGGGTATTTTCAAAGTTCTATGTGAGAAGAACATGCAACCAAGGATCCTTTATCCAGCAAGGCTGTCATTCAGAATTGATGATAAGATAAGGACCTTCCAGGATCGGCAGAAACTGAAGGAATTCGTAACCACCAAACCAGCCCTATAGGAGATATTAAGGGGGGTTCTATAAAAGTAAAAAGGCCCCAAGAGTGATACAGAACAGAAATTTACAATCTATAGAAACAAAGACTTCACAGGGAACATGACATGATTAAAATCATATCTCTCAATACTCACTCTCAATGTGAATGGATTAAATGCTCTCATAAAAAGCCACAGGATTGCAGATTGGATAAAAAGACATGACCCATCCATTTGCTTCTACAAGAGACTCATTTTGAACCTAAAGATACATTCAGACTGAAAGTGAAGGGATGGAAAACCATTTTTCATGCCAACGGACCTCAAAAGAAAACTGGGGTAGCAATTCTTATATCAGACACATTAGATTTTAAACTAAAGACTGTAGTTAGAGATACAGAAGGACACTATATTATTCTTAAAGGATGTATCCAACAAGTGGATATGACAATTATAAATATCTATGCTGCCGACAGGGGATGAGCAAGATACACAAGCCAACACTTAACCAGAATAAAGAGACATATAGATAATAATACGTTAATAGTAGGGGACCTCAACACTTCACTCTCAGCAATAGACAGATCACCTAAGCAGAAAATCAACAAAGAAACAAGAGCTTTGAATGACATACTGGACCAGATGGACGTCATTGACATATATAGAACACTACACCCCAGAACAACAGAAAACTAATTCTTTTCAAATGCACATGGAACTTTCTCCAGAATAGACCATATAAAGGGTCACAAAACAGGTCTCAACTGATACCCAAAGACTGAGATTATTCCCTGCATATTCTCAGACCACAATGCTTTGAAACAGGAACTCAACCACAAGGAAAAATTTGGAAGAAACTCAAACACTTGGAAACTAAGAACGACCCTGCTCAAGAATGATTAGGTAAACCAGGAAATCAAAAATCAATTTAAACAATTTATGGAGACCAACAAGAATGAAAACACATCGGTCCAAATCCTACGGGACACTGCAAAGGCAGTCCTAAGGGGAAAATACATAGCCATCCAAGCCTCACTCAAAAGAATAGAAAAATATAAAATGCAGTTTTTATATTTTCACCTCAAGAAGCTGGAGCCGGAACAGTAGAACGGGCCTAACCCATGCACGAGAACAAAGGTAATCAATATTAGAGCAACAATCAATGAATTAGAAACCAGGAGCACAGTAGAGCAGATCAACAGAACTAGAAGCTGGTTCTTTGAAAGAGTAAATAAGATCGATAAGCCACTGGCCAGACTTATTCAAAAGAATAGAGAATGGACCCAATTTAATAAAATTATGAATGAAAGGGGAGAAATGACAACCAACACCAATGAAATAGGAAGGACCATTAGAAACTTTTATCAACAGCTTTATGCCAATAAATCACACAACCTAGAAGAAATGGATGCCTTCCTGGAAACCTAAAAACTACCAAGACTGAAACAGGAAGATATTGGATTTTTTAAACAGACCGATTAAGGATGAAGTGATTGAAGCAGTGATCAAAAACTCCCCCAAAACAAGAGTCCAGGGCCTGATGGATTCCCCAGGGAATTCTACCAAACATTCAAAGAAGAAATAATACCTATTCTCCTGAAGCTGTTTCCAAAAATAGAAACAGAAAGAAAACTACCAAACTCATTCTATGAGACCAGTATTACCTTGATCCCCAAACCAGGCAATGACCCTATCAAAAAGGAGAATTACAGACCAATGTCCCTGATGAATATGGATGCCAAAATTCTCAACAAGATCCTAGCTAATAGGACCCAACAGTATATTAAAAGGATTATCCATCAAGACCAAGTGGGATTCATCCCTGGGATGCAAGCATAGTTCAACATTTGCAAATCAATCAGTGTGATAGATCATATGAACAAGAAAAGGGTCAAGAACCATATGATCCTCTCAATTGATGCAGGAAAAGCATTTGAAAAAATACAGCATTCTTTCCTGGTTAAAACCCTTCAGAGTGTATGGATACAGGGTACATTCCTCAATCCAATAAAAACCATCTATGAAAAGCCTACAGCGATCATCATTCTCAGTGGGAAAGCTGAAAGCCTTTCCCTTAAGATCAGGAACATGACAAGGATGTCAACTCTCACCATTATGATTCAACATAGTACTAGAAGTCCTTGCAACAGCAATCAGACAACCAAAAGGGATAAAAGGTATCCAAATCGGCAAAGAAGTCAAAATGTCTCTCTTCCCAGATGACATGATACTCTATATACAAAACCCAAAGACTCCACCCCCCCCAAACTACTAAATTCAGTAATGTGGCGGGATACAAAATCAATGCTCAGAAATCAGTTACATTTCTATACACAATCAGTGAGACTGAAGAAAGAGAATTTAGGGAATCCATTCCATTTACAATATTACCAAAAATCATACGTTATCTTGGAATTAACTTAACCAGACATAAAGGATCTATATTCTAGAAACTACAAATCACTCTTGAAAGACATTGAAGAAGACACAAAAAGATGGGAAAATATTCCATGCTCATGGATTGGAAGAATACACATCGTTAAAATGTCTATGCTACCCAGATCAATCTACACTTTCAATGCCATCCCAATCAAAATACCAATGATATTTTGCAAATAACTGGAACAAACAGCCCTTAAAGTTGTGTGGAACCAGAAAAGGCCCTGAATCACCAAGGAACTCTTGAAAAGGAAAAACAAAGCTGGGGGCATCACAGTGCCATATTTCAAGCTGTACTACAAAGCTGTGATCACAAAGACAGCATGGTACTGGCAAATAAACTTACACATTGATCAATGGAACAGGATAGAGAACCCAGAAATACAGCCTCTGCTCTTTGGGTGACTAATCTTTGGCAAACCAGGAAAAAACATCCAGTGGAAAAAAGACAGTCTCTTCATAAATGGTGCTGGGAAAAGTGGACATCTATATGCAAAAGAATGAAACTTGACCACTCTCTCACGCGATACACAAAAATAAATTCCAAATGGTTGAAAGACCTCATGGTGAGAGAGGAATCCATCAAAATCCTAGAGGAGAACATAGGCTGCAACCTCTTTGACATCGACCAGAGCAACTTTTTCAATGACACATCTCCAAAGGCAAGAGAAACAAAAGAAAAAATGAACTTGTGGGACTTCATCAAGATAAAAAGCATCTGCACAGCCAAGGAAACAGGCAGAAAAACTAAGAGGCAGCCCACAGAATGGGAAAAGATATTTTCAAATGACACTACAGATAAATGACTGGTATCCAAAATCTACAAAGAACTTCTCAAACTCAATACACATGAAACAAATAGAGAAATAAAAAAATGGACAGAGGATATGAACAGACACTTTTTCAATGAAGACATACAAATGGCTAACAGACACATGTAAAAATGATCAAAATCATTAACCATCAGAGAAATTCACATCAAAACCACATTGAGATACCACCTTACACCAGTTAGAATGGCAAAAATTGACAAGGTAGGAAACAACAAATGTTGGAGAGCATGTGGAGAAAGAGGATCCCTCTTACACTGTTGGTGGGAATGCAAGTTGGTACAGCCACTCTGGAAAACAGTGTGGAGGTCCTTTAAAAAGTTAAAAATTGGGCTACCCTATGATCCAGCAATTGCACTACTGGGTATTTAACCCAAAGATACAGACGTAGTGAAGACAAGGGTAATATGCACCCCAATATTCATAGCAGCATTGTCCACAATTGCTAAATTGTGGAAGGAGCTGAGATGCCCTTCAACAGATGACTGGACTAAGAAGTCGTGGTCCATATATACAATGAAATATTACTCAGCCATCAGAAAGAACTATTACACAACATTCGCAGCATCATGGACGGGACCAGAGGAGATTATGCTAAGTGCAATAAGTCAATCTGAGAAAGACAATTATCATTTGGTTTCACTCATTTATGGAACATAAGAAATAGGAAGATTAGTAGGAGAAGAAAGGGAAGAATGAAGGTGGGGTAAACAGAAGGGGGAATGAAGCATGAGAGACTGTGGACTCTGGGAAACCAACTGAGGGCATCGGGGCGGGGGTTGGGATAGGCTAGTGATGGGTATTAAGGAGGGTACATATTGCATGGTGCACTGGGTGTTATATGCAAATAATGAATCATGGAACATTGCATCAAAAACTGGGGATGTACTGTATGGTGACTAACATAACAAAATAAAAATAAAAAAAAAAAAGAAATTGAAGAAGATCTAAAGGAATGGAAAGACATTCCATGCTCATGGGTTGGAAGAACAAATATTATTAAATGGTCTTTACTACCTAAAGGAATCTACACTTGAATGCAATCCATATCAAAATACCAGTCAACAATCCCAAAATTTGTATGGAACCACAAAAGACCCCAAATAGCCAAAGTAACCTTGAAAAAAACTGAGGGCTTTAGAGGGAAGGGGGTAGGGGATTGGGATAGGCCTGTGATGGGTATTAAGGAGGGCACATATTTTATGGTGCCCTGGGTGTTATACGCAAGTAATGAATCATGGAACTTTACATCAGAAACTTGGGATGTACCGTAAGGGAACTAACATAACATAATAAAAAATTATTATTATTAAAAAAATAAATAAATAATGAAAAAAAAGAAAGGCAAAGCTGGAAGCATCACAATTCTGGACTTCAAGTTATATTACAAATCTCTAATGATCAAAATAATATGATACTGGCACAAAATAGACACATAGATCAATAGAACAGAATAGAAAACCCAGTAACGATCCCACAACTATATGGTCAGTTAATCTTTGACAAAACAGGAAAGGATATCCAATGGGAAAAATACAGTCTCTTCATCAAATGGTGTTGGGAAAACCGGACAGCAACATGCAAAAAGGAAGAAACTAGACCACTTTCTTCTACAATATGCAAAAATAAATTCAAAACAGAGGAAGTACCTAAATGTGAGACATGAAACTAACAATCCAAGAGAAGTACACAGGTAATAACGTCTTTGACATCGGTCTTAACAACTTCTTACTAAGTATGTCTTTTGAGTCAAGGGAATAAAAAGCAAAAATGAACTATTGGGACTTCATCAAGATAAAGTCTTCTGCACAGTGGAGGAAATAATCAACAAAACTAAAAGGCAACCTACAGAATGGGAGAACATATTTGCAAATAATATGTATCATAAGGCTCAGTATCCAAAATATATAAAGAACTTTTAAAATTCAACACCCAAAAAAGGAATAATCCAAATAAGTGAACTATTTAATTTTTTATTATATTCAGAGTTGTACAACTATAATTACAATTGGTTTTAGAATATTTTCATCATTTCTAAAGCAATATTATACCCATTGGCATTTATTCTTCATTTGCCCACAACTCCTCAGCCTTAGGCAACTACTAACCTACTTTTGCTATGGATTTAACTATTTGGGACATTTCATAGAAATGGAATCATATAACATGTGGTCTTCTGTGACTAGTGTCTTTCCATTTAGAGAATGTTTTCAAAATTCACCAATTTTGTAGCATGTATCAATACATTATTCTTTTATTCATTCATTCATGGGTTGATGGACATTTGAGTTTCAGTTTTTGGCTATTATGAAGAATGAAAAATGTTCTTTACAAGTTTGGTGAAGACATGTGCTTTCGTTTCTTTTGAGTATGTACCTAGGAGTGAAATTGCTGGGACATATGGTAAATATATATTTAGCATCTAAATGGCTACACCATTTTACAATTGCACCATATGAGGGTCCAGATTTCTCCAACCTTTGTCAACACTTGGTCTTGTATATCTTTCTCATTTTAGCCTTTCTAGTGTATGTAAAGTAGTATTTCATTGTGGTTTTGATTTGCATGTCCCTAATTAATGATAGTAAACATCATTTCATATGCTTATTGGCCACTTATATATCTTCTATAGAGAAATATTGATTCGGATCCCTTGCCCATTATTATTGGATTATTTGATTGAGTTTTAAGTATTCTTTACATATTATGAGTAAAAGTCCTTTAAGAGACATTTGATTTTCAAGTACTACTTGCATTCTGTTCATTGCTTTTAACTTTCTTTGATGGTAAAATTTGCATTATAATTTTTAAAAATTTTGATGGAGTCCAAAATTTGAGGTAGCCCCCTGACAAGTTAGGACATATATATATATATCATAATTTGCAAAGAAGGCCTGTGTTTTCCATCTGGTTTGAAGGAGGGAACTGGGAATAGGTCTGCCAGTGTTCAAGACCATAGTTGCCCTGGAAAGGGAAAGAGGGAAGGGTGAATAAAAGATCACAAAACTTTCCTATGATTTTGGACATGGCTTCTTGATTGTGTGTTTTGCTGTAAACTTTTTTAAGTGCTTTCCAAAAATCCTACTAAGTTTGTTCAGATGGCTTCTTTGTGCAGGAGAACTTCCTACTCTCCCATTTGCTGAAGTATGAGTGCTCCACTTTTTTGTTGTTATTGTTAACTTTATTTTATTTTTTATTGAAGATAATTAAGATACAGTGTTATGTTAGTTTCAGGTGTAGAACATACAGATTCAACAGTTCTATCCATCACTTAGTGCTCACCATGATAGGTATAGTCACCACCTGTCATCTTAGAACATTATTAGAATATTATTGACTATATTGCCTATGCTATACTTCTCATCTCTGTGACTTATTTATTTTATAACTGGAATTCTATATCTTTTAATCTTTTTCATCTATTTCACCCAGCCCCCACGCACCTCCTCTTTGGCAAACACCAGTTTGTTCTCTGTATTTGTCTGGGTTTTTGTTTGGTTTGGTTGTTTATTTGTTCATTTGTTTGTTTTTTAGTTTTCAATATGAGTGAAACCATATGGTATTTGTTTTTCTCTGTCTTATCTAGTTCACTTCATATAACATCCTCTAGGTCCATCCCTGTTGTTGTAAATGGCAAGATCTTATGCTTTTTTTTTTATGGTTTAGTAATATCCCGTTGTATATGTATGCCATATCTTCTTTATCCATTCATCTGTCAATGGATACGTTTGATATCCTGTTTTTAGAGATTGTTTTGACTACTGGGTGCCCTTGACTTTCCATATGCATTTTAGAATCATTGTGTCAACTTCTGAAGAAAAAAAAGCTAGCTGGTATTTTGTTTTGAATCTATAGATCAACTTGAGGGAGGGTGGTAATTGCAATTGTTTAGATAGCAAACCTATCTAAAATCCTATAATCCATGAATATTAGATGGGTCTCATTTAATTTGGTCTGTAATTTCTTTCAGTAATGTTTTAAGCTTTTAGTATACAAGCTTTATACTTATTTTGGTAACTTTATCCCCAAATATTTTGTTCCTTTTGATACTATCATAAATGGAATTGTTTTCTTAACTTCAGTTTTAAATTGTTCATTATTAATGTATAGAAGTATAATCAATTTTGCCTTAATTGATGAACTTGCTGAACTTGTTTATTTCTTTCCCAAACTTATTATTTCTAGTAATGGTCTAGTGCATTATTTTTGATTTTCTATATACAAGAAATTTTGCTGAACTCATTCATTATTTCTAATAGTTTTATGTGGGTTATTCAATATTTTCTGTACACAATATTATGTCATGTATAGATACAGTTTTACTTCTTTCTTTTCAATCTGGATGGATTTTATTTCTTTTTATTGCATAGTTTCTCTGTCTAGAACTTCCAGTAAAATGTAGAATAGAAGTGGGAAAAGTGGACATCCTCATCTTTTTCCTGATAATAAAAAACATTCAGTGTTTCACCACTAAATATGATGGTAGTTCTGGGCTTTTTATTGATCCTTCTTATAAGGTAAAGAAAGGTCATTTCTATACTTAGTTTGTTCTTTTTTTTTTTTAGGATGCTTTTCCCCTATATCTATTGAGATAATAATTGAGATAATGATTTTGCTCTTTATTCTATTTACACAGGGTATTACATTAATTGAATTTTATATTGAAAAGAAACTTTGCATTCCTGGGGTAAGTCCCATTTGATAATCATGTATGTTCCTGGAATTTTTATATATTGCTATAAACTGTATATGTTGCTGAAATTGCTTTGCTAGTATTATGTTGAGGATGTTTGTGTCTATATTCATAAAGGTATTGGGCTGTAGTTTTCTTTTACTGTTACACCTTCTCTGGTTTTGATGTTGGCATAATATTGGATTCAGAGAATTAAGTGTGAAGTATTCCATCCTCTTTCATGATTTGGAACATGTTGTGAAGGATTTCATTAATTTTTCTTTAAATAATTGGTAGAAATCACTAGTAAATCTATGTGTGCCTGAAATTCTCTTTGTGGCGACTTTAAAAAAATAATATTGCAAATCAGTTTCTTTCCCTAAGTTCATTCAAATTTTCTACTTCTTGAGTTATTTTTGACGCTGTATCAATACTATTATTGTCAAATATATGAAATTTATTTTATGAACACAATAATCATTGTTTTTTAAATCAATGAGACAAACAAGGAAAGGAAACATCCAATTATGCTGTCTTTTGTATTTACCTTTGCTGGTATTCTTTTTTTTTTTTTTTTTTAAATAGAGTTAAAATTAGTCTCGGTTACTTATTTCTGTTTTGAACAATATTTATTATTTCTGTAAGGCACATCTGCTAGCAATGACTTATCTCAGTTTTTATTTTTGAATGTATTTATTTTGTCTTCAGTTTTTACAAATAAATTCAATGGATATAAGATTCTTGGTAGACAGGTTTTTTCCCCGGCACTTTATTTTTTTTAAATATGTTTTATTATATTATGTTAGTTACCATAAAGTAAAGTTCCATGATTTATTACTTGCATATAACACCCAGTGCACCATGCGATATGGGCCCTCCTTAATACCCATCACCAGCCTATCCCATTCCCCCACTCCCCTCCCCTCTGAAGCCCTGAGTTTGTTTCCCAGGGTCCATAGTCTCTCATGGTTCATTCCCATTCTGTTTACCGCCCCTTTCTTCTTCCCTTTCTTCTCCTACCAATCCTCTTACTTCTTATGTTCCATAAATGAGTGAAACCATATGATAATTGTCTTTCTCTGCTTGACTTATTACAATTAGCATCATCTCCTCCAGTCCCGTCCATGTTGCTGTAAATGTCGAGAAATCGTTCTTTTCAATGGCTGAGTAATATTCCATTGAATATATGGACCACATCTTCTTAATCCAGTCATCTGTTGAAGGGCATCTCGGCTCCTTCCACGATTTAGCTATTGTGGACAATGCTGCTATGAACATTGGGGTGCATATGGCCCTTGTCTTCACTACATCTGTAGTTTTGGGGTAAATACCCAGGAGTGCAATTGCTGGATCATACGGTAGCTCAATTTTTAACTTTTTAAGGGACCTCCACACTGTTTTCCAGAGTGGCTGTACCAACTTGCATTCCCACCAACAATGTAGGAGGGATCCCCTTTCTCCACATCCTCTCCAGCAATTGTTGTTTCTTACCTTGTCAATTTTTGCCATTCTAACTGTGGTAAGGTGGTATCTCAATGTGGTTTTTATTTGAATTTCCCTGATGGCTAATGATTTTGAACATTTTTACATGTGTCTGTTAGCCATTTGTATGTCTTCGTTGGAAAAGTGTCTGCTCATATCTTCTGCCCATTTTATGATTTGTTTATTTGTTTCTTGAGTATTGAGTTTGAGAAGTTCTTTGTAGATCTTGGATACCAGTCTTTTTTTTTTAAGATTTATTTATTTATTTATTCAACAGAGATAGAGACAGCCAATGAGAGAGGGAACACAAGCAGGGGGAGTGGGAGAAGAAGAAGCAGGCTCATAGCGGAGGAGCCTGATGTGGGGCTCGATCCCCTAACACCGGGATCACACCCTGAGCCAAAGGCAGACGCTTAACTGCTGTGCCACCCAGGAGCCCCTGGATACCAGTCTTTTATCTGTAATGTCATTTGCAAATATATTCTCCCATTCCGTGGGCTGCCTCTTAGTTTTTTTGACTGTTTCCTTGGCTGTGCAGGAGCTTTTTATCTTGATGAAGTCCCACAAGTTCATTTTTTCTTTTGTTTCTCTTGCTTTTGGAGATGCATCATGAAAAAAGTTGCTGTGGCCGATCTCAAAGTGGTTGTAGCCTATGTTCTCCTCCAGGATTTTGATGGATTCCTCTCTCACCTCCGGGTCTCTCAATCATTTAGAGTTTATCGTTGTGTATGCTGTGAGAGAGTGGTCACATTTCATTCTTTTGCATGTAGCTGTTCAATTTTCTCAGCACCATTTATTGAAGAGACTGTCTTTTTTCCATTGGATGTTTTTTCCTGCTTTGTCAAAGATTAGTTTCCCAAAGAGCAGAGGGTCCATTTCTGGGTTCTCTATTCTGTTCCATTGGTCTATGTGTCTGTTTTTGTGCCAGTACCATGCTGCCTTAAATTTGTGTGGAACCAGAAAATGCCCTGAATCGCCAAGGAATTGTTGAAAAAGAAAAACAAAGCTGAGGGCATCACATTGCTAGATTTCAAGCTGTACTCCAAAGCTGTGATCCCTGGCACTTTAAATACGCCACCTCATTGCCTTCTGTCCTCCATTGATTCGGAGGAAATGTCAACTGTAATATTATTAGGTTTCTCCTGTGTGTGGCAATTAAATTTTCTCTTTCTACTTTCGCAATTTTCTCTTTGCTTCTGTGTTTCAATATTTTTACTATGATGTCTCTGGGTGTGAATTTCTTTAGTTCATCTTACTTCATATTAGTTGAATTTTCCAAACATTATTTCTTTGACTTTTTTTTTTCTTTCCTGTCGCTTCAATTTTTCTGGTACTTCTGTATATTAGTGCATTTATCACATCCCATATTTCTTTCAGGCTCTGTTCATTCTTCTTTTAGTCCTCTCTCTCAATTATTCCAATTGCAAATTCTCTATTGATATATGTTGAAATTTGATTCTTTTTTTAATTTTAATGTTTTTTATTATATTATGTTAGTCACCATACAGTACATCCCTGGTTTCTGATGTAAAGTTCAATGATTCATTAGTTGTGTATACCACCCAGTGCACCATGCGATATGTGCCCTCCTTACTACCCATCACCAGTCTATCCCATTCCCCCACCCCTCTCCCCTCTGAAGCCCTCAGTTCGTTTCTCAGAGTCCATAGTTTCTCATGCTTCATTCCCCCTTCTGATTACCCCCCTTTCTTTATCCCTTTCTTCCCCCACCAATCTTCCTAGTTCTTATGTTCCATAGACGAGAGAAATCATATGATAATTGTCATTCTCTGCCTGACTTATTTCACTTAGCATTATCTCCTCCAGTGCCATCCATGTTGCAGCAAATGTTGAGAACTCGTTCTTTCTGATAGCTGAGTAATATTCCATTGTATATATGGACCACAACTTCTTAATCCAGTCATCTGTTGAAGGGCATCTCGGTTCCTGCCACGATTTAGCTATTGTGGACAATGCTGCTATGAACATTGGGGTGCATATGGCCCTTCTCTTCACTACATCTGTATCTTTGGGGCAAATACTCAGGAGTGCAATTGCTGGGTCATAGGGTAGCTCAATTTTTAACTTTTTATAGGACCTCCATACTGTTTTCCAGAGTGGTTGTGCCAACTTGCATTCCCACCAACAATGTAGGAGGGATCCCCTTTCTCCACATCCTCTCCAGCAATTGTTGTTTCTTGCCTTGTCAATTTTAGCCATTCTAACTGTGGTAAGGTGGTATCTCAATGTGGTTTTTATTTGAATTTCCCTGATGGCTAATGATTTTGAACATTTTTTCATGTGTCTGTTAGCCATTTGTATGTCTTCATTGGAAAAGTGTCTGTTCATATCTTCTGCCCATTTTATGATTTGTTTGTTTCTTGAGTATTGAGTTTGAGAAGTTCTTTGTAGATCTTAGATACCATTCTTTTATCTGTAGCATCATTTGCAAATATATTCTCCCATTCCGTGGGCTGCCTCTTAGTTTTTTTGACTGTTTCCTTGGCTGTGCAGAAGCTTTTTATCTTGATGAAGTCCCACAAGTTCATTTTATCTTTTGTTTCTCTTGCTTTTGGAGATGTTTCTTGAAAAAGGTTGAAAGGTTGCTGTGGCTGATGTCAAAAAGGTTGCTGCCTATGTTCTCCTCTAGGATTTTGTTGGATTCCTGTCTCACATCAAGGTCTTTCATCCATTAGGAGTTTATCTTTGTGTATGGTGTGAGAGAGTGGTCAAGTTTCATTCTTTTGCATGTAGCTGTCCAATTTTCCCAGCACCATTTATTGAAGAGACTGTGTTTTTTCCACTGGATGTTTTTTCCTGCTTTGTCAAAGATTAGTTGGATTCTTTAAAATAATGTTTGAGTATAGATGATACAGAATATTACATTAATTTTAGGGGTATAACATAGTGATTTTAAAAGTTTATACTATGCTCACCACAAGTTCAGCTACCATCTGTCACCATACAACACTATTACAAAATCTTTGATTATATTCCCTATGCTGTGCCTTTTGTCCCATGACTTAATCATTTCATAACTGGAAACCTGTGTCTCCCACTCCCCTTCACCCATTTTCCCCATACCCCACCCACTTCCCCTCTGGCAACCATGAGTTTGTTCTCTGTATTTATATATCTTATTTCAATTTTTTAAAGATTTTATTTATTTATCTGACAGAGAGAGAGGCAGCCAGCAAGAGACGGAACACCAGCAGGGAGAGTGGGAGAGGAAGAAGCAGGCTCCCTGTCGAGGAGCCCAATGTGGGGCTTGATCCCAGGATTCTGGGATCACACCCTGAGCCGAAGACAGATGCTTAAGTAATGAGCCACCCAGGCGCCCCTCACTTCTTTTGTTTATTCATTTTGTTTGTTTGTTTTTGATTCCACATGTAAGTGAAATAATAGGCATTTGTCTTTGTCTGACATTTCTTTTTTTTAAAGATTTTATTTATTTATATATTTGACAGAGAGAGAGAGAATGTATAAGCAGGGGGAGCAGTAGAGGCAGAGGGAGAAACAGGCTCCCCACTGAGCAGGGAGCCTGATGTGGTACTTGATCCAGGACCCTGGGATCATGACCTGAGCCAAAGGCAGATGCTTAACCAACTGAGGCACCCAGGTGCCCCATCTGTCTTACTTCACTTAACATAATAATCTCTTAGGCCCATCTATGTTGTCCCAAATGAGCAAAAGCTCATCCCTTTTTATGGCTGCATAATATCCCTCTGTGTATTTGTGTGTGTGTGTGTGTGTGTGTGTGTGTGTGTGTGTGTGTAAATCTTTCTTATCCATTTGTCTGTTGATGGACACTTAGGTTGCTTCCATATTTTGGCTATTGTAAATAATGCTGCAATAAGCATACCGATGTATATATCTGTTCAAATTAGTGTTTTGTTTTCTTTGGCTTGTAAATATTTGGTAGTAGAATTAATTAATCATATGGTATCTCTATTTGTAATTTTTTGAGGAATCTTCAAACTGTTTTCCACAGTGGCTGTACCAATTTACATTCCCACCAGCAGTGTACAAGGGCTTTGTTTTTTTCCCCCCTCCACATCCTTGCCAACACTTGTTATTTCTTGTCTTTTTGATTTTAGCCATTCTGATAGGTGTAGTATGATATCTCATTGTGGTTTTGATTTACAATCTCTGATAATTCCTGTATGTTGGACATCTTTATGTCTTTTTGTTTTTGTGTTTTTTGCAAAATGTCTATTCAGATACTCTGCCCATTTTAAATCAGATTATTTGTTGTTGCTGTTTTTTGTTTTGTTTGTTTTTTAGATGTTGAGTTGCATACTTTATATATTTTGGATATTAATCCCTTTTCAAATATATCATTTGCAAATAACTTCTTCCGTTCTGTAGATGTCCTTGTCATTTTGCTCATGGTTTCCTTCACAGTGAAAAAGCTTTTTATTTTGATGTAATCTCTTTTTTTTTAAATTTTTATTATGTTCAGTTAGCCACTGTGTAGTACATCATTAGTTTTTGACGTAGTGTTCAATGATTCATTAGTTATGTATAACACCCAGATGTGATCTCAATAATTTAATTTTGCTTTTGTTTCCTTTGTCTCAGGAGACATATCTAGAAAAATGTTGCTATAACCAATGTCAGAGAAATTACTGCCTGTGTTCTCTTCCAGGATTATTATAGTTTCAGGTATCACATTTAGGTCTTCAATCCATTTTGATACATGTATCTCTCCAGTTTTCTTTCTTTTTTTGAATATCATCTATCTATCTATCTATCTATCTATCTATCTATCTATCTATCATCTATCATCTATCTATCATCATCTATCTATCATCTATCATCTATCTATCTATCTATCATCTATCTATCTATCATCATCTATCATCTATCTATCATCTATCATCTATCTATCTATCTATCTATCATCTATCTATTATCTATCTATCTATCATCTATCTATCTATCTATCTATCTATCTATCTATCTATCTATCATCTATCTAACTATCTATCTATCTATCTATCATCTATCTATCTATCATCTATCATCTATCTATCTATCTATCTATCTATCTATCTATCTATCTATCTATCATCTATCATCTATCTATCTATCTATCATCTATCTATCATCTATCTATCTATCTATCTATCTATCTATCTATCTATCTATCATCTATCTATCTATCTATTATCTATCTATCTATCTATCTATCTATCTATCTATCTATCTATCATCTATCTATCTATCATCTATCTGTCATCTATCATCATCATCTATCTATCATTTTAAGTTTTTATTCAAATTCCAGTTAGTTGACATAAAGTGAAATATTAGTTTCAGGTATACAATATAGTGATTCAACAGTTTCATACAACACCCATTTGCTGTGCAACACCCAGTTGGTGTTCCTCACCACAGGTACACTCCTTAATCCCCATCACCTATTCCACTCATCCCCCCTCCCCTCTGGTAACCATCAGTTTGTTCTCTATAGATAAGAGTCTTTCTTGGTTTGCCTCTGTCTCTCTCTTTCTTTTTGCTTCCCTTTGCTCATTTGTTTTGTTTCTTTCTTAATGCCAGATCATGTCTGTTCTTAAGCTCCTCTAGTGAATTTTTGCTTATATTATTATATGTTGCAACTCTCAAATTTTTACTTTTGAATATTTTCTATGTTATTATTTTTTATGTGTATAAGACATTGTCATCATACCTTCTTCATATTTGAATATTGTTTTTTTGGTTCTTTGAACACATTTTTAACAGCTTATTTGAGTCTTTCTTTCCTGACCCCAATATCTGGGTCCTTCATAGGCATTTTCTGTTGCCTTCTTTCAGTTCCCTGTTTTCGATCACCCATTCCTATTTCTTTCTATGTCTCATAGGTTTTAGTGGAAAACTGGATATTTCAGATAATATATTGTAGCCAGTCCAAATATTGATCTCTTCTGCCCATTAGTCATCTTGCTACTTGCTTTTTATTTCCTTAGTGTTTTCACTGGACTATTTCAATAAGATCTATTTCCTGCATAGTCTGTGGTCTCTAATGTCTATTATCTTCAGAGTCTTTAGCCTTGGCATATGTACAATCACCCTGTCATAACAGTGTTTTTTTTTTAAGATTTATTTATTTATTTGAGAGAGAGTAGAGAGGAGGTTGAAAGTGGGGGTGGGGCAGAGGGGGAGGGAGAGAGTCAAGCTGAGCAAGGAGTTTGATACAGGGTTTGATTTCATAACCCTGAGATCATGACTTGAGCCAAAACCAAGAATCAGATGCTTAACCAACTGTGCCACCCAGGTGCCCCAACAATGGTTTTTGTAGGTGTTTTTTTTTATTATCTCTTTATCTGATCTTTTTGTTAAACTACCTCTGATTGTATCACACACAGATTTTTGTCTACACTAATCATTGGCTAATTGTTCTATTATTTTTGACAATGACCCGGGACATCTATTGCTCTACAGTATAATCCTACTAAATTTGAACCCCTTTGTTGGAGTTATATCTGAGTTTAGTCTTTGGATCTTATTTTTAATGAATTTAGTCTTTGAGAGCCCTACTTAGCTGTCCTTTTCCTGGTCTTGCTGTAAAACCTTTATCTTGAATATGATTTAGCTTATTGAAGACTCCTCTGCCAAGATATTGGTTTTTGACCCTGTGTTTGGGCTTGAAATTCTCCATGCTCTGTCTCAAGTAAGTCACTTTCTTTGGGAAGAGCTACTGAGCTTTTTGCTCTTATTGCCTCCCTGCCCCCCCTCAAATCCTCTGTGCCACTGTTCCTGTGCTTAGAGTGTGAACAATGGCCCACTTCTATAAAAGTGACACCCCTTCTTTACCAGCAGGGAACTGGAGAAAAGCAGTAACCTCTGGTCTTCCCAGCTTGCCATTTCTGGCATATAAACTCTGCCCTATTAGGAAATTGGGACAAGATAGAGTGATGCCCTGGATTCTCAGTATCCTTTTTGGAGGTAGAGTTTTCACCCTCCCATTGGGACCTAGGTAGATGAAGAGATCTTCAGATATTCTGGCAGCTCTTGTTTGGAATACAGCTTCTGAAACATGGAACTAGAGTGGATAATTGCATCTCGCAGGAAGATGATATTATCCTAGATTTGGAGCTGGGGACAGGGAGCCTTGTGTTCTTGGCTGCATCCTCCTGAGACAGAACTTCTGTAACATTGAACTGATCGGGTCAGAGTGGGTCACGACTCAAATGCCACAGACTTTTATTCTTCTTAATGAGTCCTACAATTTTTTCTTCAATGAATGTTTCTCAATTTCCTGTATGTGCTCAGGACAATTTCCACAGATTTTAAATATCTTTTAAAAAATACGGGCACCACTCTCGCCACTATTATTCAACATAGTACTAGAAGTCCTTGCAACAGCAATCAGATGACAAAAAGGGATCAAAGGTATTCAAATTGGCAAAGAAGAAGTCAAAATGTCTCTCTTTGCAGATGACATGATACTCTATATGGAAAACCCAAAAGAAGCCACTCCCAAATTATTAGAAGTTATAGAGCAATTCAGTAACGTGGCGGGATACAAAATCAATGCTCAGAAATCAGTTGCATTTCTATACACGAATAACGAGACCGAAGAAAGAGAAATTAGGGAATCCATCCCATTTACAATAGCACCAAAAACCATACGTTACCTTGGAATTAACTTAACCAGAGACGTAAAGGACCTATATTCTAGAAACTATAAATCACTCTTAAAAGACATTGAGGAAGACATAAAAAGATGGAAAGATATTCCATGCTCATGGATCGGAAGAATTAACATAGTTAAAATGTCCATGCTACCCAGAGCAATCTACACTTTCAATGCTATCCCGATCAAAATACCAAGGACATTTTTCAAAGAACTGGAACAAACAGTCCTTAAATTTGTATGGAAACAGAAAAGTCCCCGAATCTCCAAGGAACTGTTGAAAAGGAAAAACAAAGCTGGGGGCATTACAATGCCGGATTTCGAGCTGTACTACAAAGCTGTGATCACAAAGACAGCATGGTACTGGCACAAAAACAGACACATAGACCAATGGAACAGAATAGAGAGCCCAGAAATGGACCCTCGGCTCTTTGGGCAACTAATCTTTGATAAAGCAGGAAAAAACTTCCGGTGGGAAAAAGACAGTCTCTTCAATAAATGGTGCTGGGAAAATTGGACAGCTACATGCAAAAGAATGAAACTTGACCACTATCTCACACCATACACAAAAATAAACTCCAAATGGATGAAAGACCTCAATGTGAGACAGGAATCTATCAAAATTCTAGAGGAGAACATAGGCAACAACCTCTACGACATCGGCCAAAGCAACCTTTTTCATGATACATCCCCAAAGGCAAGGGAAACAAAAGATAAAATGAATTTATGGGACTTCATCAAGATTAAAAGTTTCTGCACAGCCAAGGAAGCAGTCAGAAAAACTAAGAGGCAGCCCACGGAATGGGAGAATATATTTGCAAATGACACTACAGATAAAGGACTGGTATCCAAGATCTACAAAGAACTTCTCAAACTCAATACACGAGAAACAAAGAAACAAATCAAAAAATGGGCAGAAGATATGAACAGACACTTTTCCAATGAAGACATACAAATGGCTAACAGACACATGAAAAAATGTTCAAAATCATTAGCCATCAAGGAAATTCAAATCAAAACCACACTGAGATACCACCTTACGCCAGTTGGAATGGCAAAAATAGACAAGGCAAGAAACAACAATTGTTGGAGAGGATGTGGAGAAAGGGGATCCCTCCTACATTGCTGGTGGGAATGCAAGTTGGTACAGCCACTCTGGAAAACAGTGTGGAGGTCCCTTAAAAAGTTAAAAATTGAGCTACCCTATGATCCAGCAATTGCACTACTGGGTATTTACGCCAAAGATACAGACGTAGTGAAGAGAAGGGCCATATGCACCCCAATGTTCATAGCAGCAATGTCCACAATAGCTAAATCGTGGAAGGAGCCGAGATGCCCTTCAACAGATGACTGGATTAAGAAGTTGTGGTCCATATATACAATGGAATATTACTCAGCTATCAGAAAGAATGAGTTCTCAACATTTGGTACAACATGGACAGCACTGGAGGAGATAATGCTAAGTGAAATAAGTCAAGCAGAGAAAGACAACTATCATATGATTTCTCTCATCTATGGAACATAAGAACTAGGATGATCAGTAGGGGAAGAAAGGGATAAAGAAAGGGGGGGTAATCAGAAGGGGGAATGAAACATGAGAGACTATGGACTATGAGAAACAAACTGAGGACTTTAGAGAGGAGGGGGGTGGGGGAATGGGATAGACCGGTGATGGGTAGTAAGGAGGGCACGTATTGCATGGTGCACTGGGTGTTATACACAACTAATGAATCATCGAGCCTTACATCGGAAACCGGGGATGTACTGTATGGTGACTAACATAATATAATAAAAAATCATTAAAAAAAAAAAAAAATACGGGCACCTAGTTGGCTCAGTTGGTTGAGTGTCTGACTCTTGGTTTTGGCTCAGATCCATGATCTCAAGGTAGTGGGATTGAGTGCTATGTCAAGCCCCATCTTGAGCTCTGCCCCACCTCCATTCTCATAAATAAATAAATAAATAAATAAATAAATAAATAAATAAATAAATAAATAAATAAATGCTTTAAAAATATTTTTCACCATTTATGGTTATTTTACTGAGGAGGCCATCCACAGAGATCCTCATCATGTCATTCAGGAAGCTCATCTACACCCCTACAATTCACTTTTGATTCATTACTTATACTTCATTTTTTTTAAATACTTCTTTTTTTTCTTATGATGAGGACTTTTAAAAAAAAAATATTTTATTTATTTATTTGACAGACAGACAGCCAGTGAGAGATGGAACACAAGCAGGGGGAATGGGAAAGGAAGAAGCAACTCCCAGTGGAGGAGCCCGATGTGGGGCTCGATCCCGGAACACTGGGACCATGCCCTGAGCTGAAGGCAGATGCTTAACGACCGCACTACCCAGGCGCCCCTGATTCATTACTTACACTTTAAAAATAATTCCTAACTTTTCTACAAGTAGAATTTCTTTTTGAAACAAAATCCCAATAAATGAGCATCAGAAAGATAAAAATCTAGCATTTTCTGTGGAGAAAGTCCACAAGATAAGCATAGACTCTGTACCCAAGTCATTAAAAGGATGGAGCTGGAGGAAAGACATAGACTCCTCTAATGATAACATTTCCATCAATTACAACAACATGAAAAGTGAAGGGTCTAGTCAGTGTACAATTATGGCTACCACAAAGATGGTTAAGAGAAGGTTTCTGGTCCTGAAATTCTTATACCATATGAATTTAGAGCTTACTTAAACAATAATCTATAGCAATTTACTCATTTCATAGGTGAAAATGCTGTGCAACACACAAGTGAGGTTGTCAGAGCTGAGACCAGGCCCCTATATTCCAAGTTCTTGGTATTTACAATGTGAAAATCATTGGATCTACTGTTAGTCTTACCCCTAAAAGACAAAATTCTCCAAGGAAGCACATTAATTTTGCAAAGACTTATGTTTGCATCTATACGCTGGCACCTAGTAGCTGAGTGAACTTGATGAGTCACTCTTCTGAGTTGGAAAAATACCCAATTTTTAGTATCCTAAGGCTCAAAAATAGACTATTAAGATAGGAAATAACTTTATAAACTCCAAAGTACTTGTCTACTTCAGGATTTCTAGCCATAGACAACAGAACTCAGGCTGGCTAACTTAGAAAAGTGGTTGATCACAGTAAGATTGCATAGCTTAAAGGATGAGTAGGAAGGCTTGGAAAGGTGGCCTAGCAAACAACCAGGCACAGGTAGAGACAGGCCCAACCAAGAACTGATGATATCACAGTCTGGAGACCAGTCAGCTTACAATGACACCCCCCCAAACACACATACCCAACCACTCACTGCCACATTCTGCTCTCTTCATGATCCTGTTGATCATTATCTCTGCCTTCCCTAAACTCTGATCTGTCCCCCAAGATTTCAAGCATCAGTCCTGGGTCTTCCAGGGCAAGAGGGTAGGGGCACCTAGCCACTCCATCCTCCATGGTAGAGGAGGTGGTATCTAGATGCTGATTACCTGCAAATGACAAATGCCTTCTGCAACAATTATTGCTACTATGATCCATCTGATCCATCCTCACCCCTTAAAAGCTTTCCAGAAAGTTCCACCTTGATTTGAAATACTGAGATTATCAAGACCAAGTGTCTTGCCCAGACCACACTGCCAGAGGCTCAGGGAGCAAATCCAGGAGCACAGTGACCTTGGTGTTCCTTCCCGCAAATAACAGACCACAGTCTCACCTGCTAACTCTGCTTTCCCTTCCATTTTGAAATCCATGTAAATCCATGTAGCCTCTGAGACAGATGGTGAAATGCATGCTGTGCATTGTGCAGACAGATATTTCAGTGTGTAACTAACCCCACATTTGAAGGCATTATCACAGTTCTTTATAGGCCATAATTTCACTCAGTTTTATAGTATCTTCATTGGTGTAGGACAGTGAGCAGGTGACAAATTTACCAAGACAAATCACACTCCAAGGAAGCCAAGAGGAAGTACTGGGTCTGAGGGAGACGGGACTGCTATCATTGGACACAAATGTTCATCATTCTCCTAAGGTTTTACTTGGTGTTTCCTAGGAACCCAGCATTGGGATTCAAAAGCTGAGGGAAAAGAGAGACAGAAAATATGACCCTTCTACTATAGGGGCTCAGTCTTTGGGAAAATACAACCTAGATAAAAAAAAAAAATACATGAATAATTTCAATGGTTAATGAGAACCCTCAGCTCAATAAGAAATAATAATTAAAAAATGTTTCCTTGAATTCATTTTCTCTTATATTCTTTTTAGCATTTTTACCTATTAAAATGAACATTTAACTGACTTAAAACCTCAATGTTCTTTTTTAAGTGTTTTTTTTTTTTAATTTAAAATTTCAGGTCTTTAAAATACAAAGTTTTAGGTTGCATTTGATCTTAGGTAGCATCTTTTGTTTCTAAAGTTGGATAACTCCTGCATCTCATCTACCACCCTGATGAATCAATCATTTTTTGGAGACTTAAATGTTATCAATTTTTTTATATCTTCCCTAAGTCAAAATAGCTAGATTTGATACAAGTTCAATGTCATTTCTTTCAAGATTTAATTCATCTTTTTGGGCTTGAAGTTCTGAACAAAACACACCTGACTTTCTTCAAAATGAAAACATATTTTACTCACAAGAAAATTTTGATTTTGATAAAAGACTTACTCTGCTGAAAAAGGATGTAGTTGCAGCAATGAGCAAGCCCAGCACTGCCTCCAGGTCATGTTGGCAAACAGTGCAAAAGTACAGCCATCTCCTTTCTGTTTCCCCACTGTTTGTTGACCCAAGGCTTCTTTCTTTTTCCTTCTTTCTTTCTTCCTTTCTCCCTTCCTTCCTTCCCTCCTTCCTTCCTTCCTTCCTTCCTTCCTTCCTTCCTTCCTTCCTTCCTTCCTTCCTTCCTTCCTTCCTTTCTTCTTTCTTTCTCTTTCTTTTCTTTCTTTCTTTCTTTCTTTCTTTCTTTCTTTCTTTTCTTTCTTTCTTTCTTTCTTTCTTTCTTTCTTTTTTCTTTTCTTTCTTTCTTTCTCTCTTTCTCCCTTTCTTTCTTTCTTTTCTTTCTTTCTTTCTTTCTTTCTTTCTTTCTTTCTTTCTTTCTTTCTTCTTTCTTTCTTTCTTTCTTTCTTTCTTTTTTCTTTCTTTCTTTCTCCTTCCTTCCTTCCTTCCTTCCTTCCTTCCTTCCTTCCTTCCTTCCTTCCTTCCTTCCTTCCTTCCTTCCTCCCTCCCTCCCTCCCTCCCTCCCTCCCTCCCTTCTTTCTTCTTTCTTTCTTTCCTCCCTTCCTCCCTTCCTCCCTTCTTTCCTTTTCTTTCTTTCTCTCTTTCTTTCTTTCTTTCTTTCTTCTTCTTTCTTTCTTTCTTTTCTTTCTTTCTTTCTTTCTTTCTTTTCTTTCTTCCTTTCTTCCTTCCTTCCTTTCTTTCTTTCTTCTTTCTTTCTTTCTTTCTTTCTTTCTTTCTTTCTTTCTTTCTTTCTTTCTTTCTTTCTTTCTTTCTTTCTTTCTTTCTTTCCTCCCTCCCTCCCTCCCTCCCTCCCTCCCTCCCTCCCTCCCTCCCTTCCTTCCTTCTTTCCTTCTTTCCTTCTTTCCTTCTTTCTTTCTTTTCAAAGAGACTGTGTTCCACACTGATGTGGTGGAAGGCCTGCCATAGGGTTCCTCTGGGGCCCTTCTCAACGACTGTGCACCAATTCAGATTGATGTTGATATGCTCTGGGATGGCTTCTAAGATGATTTTTATTTTCACAGTATATGTGGCAAAGAGCTCAACGTTATTTTGATTTTTAAGTTTCTCTCCATTCCACCTCATCAAATGCCATTACTGTGGTTACATGTTTTTCTCTTTTTTCTTGGATCTAAGCCCTCTGGAAAAGGAACTGTGAGTAAAGGAAACCAGCTCTTGCTGTGTAATTTGCTGCTGGTATTGGTGGAAAGCCATTTTGGTCTTCTTTGAGTAATCTGGTTTGGTGTCATATTGACCATTCCCTATATAAATGTTGTGTGAGATTACTCTGATGATACTGCTGTATGTTATCTCAGCCCCCTCTGTCACTGAAGCACACCTTTAGTCTTAGAAAAGCCTGGGGAAGTACCAGGTCCCAATTTAGATCATGACTACTTAGTATGTCTCTGTTTTCTACTGTGGGTCTTGATCACCAAATGCAGAGAAAGCACCCACTCAGCATCCTTACACAGATGTATACATTGTGATAGATGATTTATTTTTTATTATAACTTTTGTAGACTCTCAGAGAAAAGGAAGCTGTTTGGGCTCTGATGCTCAGTCAAAGTTTCTTAAAGAGGTTGAAAAGACTATAGAGGTAGAAGCTGATTTCATATTGCTGGAATAACCACATAAGTAAGAAACTTAATCAAATATCTAGACATATGAGAGACATTAGAACTTATAGACTGTTAGCAAGTGTTGAATCTGCAACCTAAAATTGTTTTGTTACCAGGCTTACAGTATGGCAGTCTTTATTCCTCTGACTCATAAATTTGATGAATTAATGTATAATGAATATGACACATAAAAATACCTTGTTTATTAGGAAGCACTTCCAGAATGGTGCAGTTAGGATCAGTGAAAATCTGTTCCTCCATAAAAGCCATGAGAACACTGGCAAAAAACTTCAAAAGCAACTTTTTCAGAACTCTGGAAATTAACCAGGACTTTCCATATCTGGGGATAATGGCTGAATATGAGTAATGACAGAGAGCTTTGTGTGATTTAAATTTACCATATTTCCATTCCACTCTCCCCGGTTTTGTGGTAAACTTGGAAAATGACAGACTCACAGTCACAGTAGCCTTGGAAAACATCAGCCTACTAGCCACTAGACAGGATATGTGGAGTTCCACCAAAAGCCCCATTTGCCTAGAATTATTATTTTAAAAATCTGGCAGTTCCTTGGAAAACTCCACTCACAGGTTTTGTTTTTAACTTGACATACCCAGAGTACTTCACTGCAAACAGCTTTTTCCCAAGGTCATCTATCAAAGCAATCAGTGAAATTTGTTTAACATTGCAGCTACTTGATATGATAATAACAGTTGGGGATAACACAAAGCCTCCAAAAAAAATGAAAAAGAAAAGCTGGGAAATGAGATGTCCATAAGGACTCAGAAAAACTCAAACAGATTTGTGGGGATCTAGAAGTTGTGCATTTGCAAGTCTGCATGCCCAGGAAAATTCTGCAACACTCCTAGTCTCTCCCTTGGGCTGACCTTGAGGTTCTGCATAAGCAGGAAGTGAAGGGTAAGGTAGGGTTGTCAACTGCCTGGTTGGATGTTAACCTGCACAGGAAGCCACTTGGTAAAGGCTCAGATACTTGTCAGATCAAGGTATTTAAGGAGTTACCTGTACAATCTTTAGCAGACCACTAAGATAACCAAGCACAAACGTCAGTGGCTAAAAATAAGAAGATATACTTCCCAGAATTAGTTCAGGAAAGTCACTTAACAAACAACTGTAACAACAATGGGGTGGTACTAGCATAAGGATAGAAATATTGGTCAATTGATTGTTATCAAGAGTCCATAAATAAACCCTTACATTTAAGTTCAATTAATTTTTAATGAGGGTGCCAAAATAATTAAATGGGAAAAATAGTGTTTCAACAAATTTTGTTAGGACAACTAGACATACACATGCAAGAGAATGAACTTGAACTCTTACTTCTCCCCATATGACCTACTCTATTTTGTCTAAATAGTCCTTTCCCTCCACATTATTCTGGAAAAAAATTTCCATATATTGTTACTTCATCCAGACTTTTGTTTTAAAATATGGCCAGAATACAATTAGTACACTTTTCATTAAAAAACAAAAACAAAAACAAAAAAACCCAAAAAACAAAAAAACCTCTTAAAAAAAAAACACAGAACACTAGTCAGTGTTCAAATTTTTCCTGCTTACTTATAAATATACTTTTACAATAGAATTTGAATCAGATTCCACATTTTGCATCTTATTGATACATAGGATCCTCTCTCCAATTCCTATTCTTTTTTCCTTGCAATTTGCTTATTCAAGAAAGTAGGCAGGTAATCCTATTGAGCTTCCCACATTCTGGATTTTGTTGATTGCATTCCTATAATGCCATTGATCATGTTTATTTGTTAACTGAATTTTCTGTAAACTAAAAGTTAAATATAATGATTTGCTTTGATACACATTCCACAATGTGTTGTGATATTGTGTGTTTCCATCTGAATCTTTGGATGTAGCCCAAATAATTAATGACTTCCCTGCTTTTATTTGCTTTCTTATGGCCTATTTCTTTCTTTCTTGTACTTAAATGCTATGCTTATTAGACTTATAGAAATTGCTCCACAGATCCCTGTCTCTATTTATTTTATCCATATTTTTTTCTTTCTGTTATTTAGGTGTGATAATTGTTATTCAAGCTTCTTTCCCCTGTCATGTCCATTCTGCTCTGGAGCCCATCCAGCATTTTTTTTTTCAGATACTGTAGTTCCAACCTCTGATATTTCTTTTATTTCATTTTTATAGTTTCTTTTCCGAGAAAGCTTTTTTTTTGTTGTTAATTTCAAGGTTTTTTTCTTTTACCACATGAAGTAAAATTAGTACATCTGCCTTATTTTTTGCCTTTATTTCAGCATCTGGGGCATTTCAGGGTTTGTATCTGTGTCTTTTCATGCGATAATTAACCAAATTCCCCTAGTTGTTTGTTGCTTACATGTTGTAAAATTTTGAATTGTATCCCGGATATTGTTATTGTTTCATTTTGTGGACTTTAGGTTCTGTTATGAATGTCAGATGTATTTTTCCAACTTTGTTAATATATAATTGATATGACATTGTGTAAGTTAAAGGTATACAATGTATTGACTTGATGTATATTGCAAGATAATCACTACCATAGGGTTAGCTAACAAACCGTCATATTAGATAATTGCTATCCTTTGTTTGCAGTGAGAACTTGTAAGATCTACTCTCTTAGCAACTTTCAGTTATATAATACAGTCTTAATAACTAAAATCACCATGCCATACATTAGATCCCTAGAAGATATCCATCTTATAAATTAAAATGTATAACCTTTGAAAAACATCTCCCAGTTTTCCCCAGTCCCATTCTATTCTCTATTTCTATGAATTTGTCTTTGTCTGATTTATATCACTTAGCATAATGACTTCAAGGTCCATCATGTTGTCCCAATGACAGAATTTCCTTCTTTTTATGGCTAAATAATATTTTATTTTGTGTGTATATATACATATATATATCAATACACTGATATAATTTATACATACAGACACACACATTCACTTTATCTATTCATCCATTGATGAACACTTAAGTTGTTTCTAGGTCTTGGCTATTGTAAATAATCCTACAATGAACATTGGAGTGTGGATATCTCTTCAGGATCCTTAGTTTTCTTTTCTTTGGATATATCTAGAAACATGATGCTGAATCATATGGTAGTTCTATTTTTCATTTTTGGAAAAATGTCCACATTGTTTTTTAATGGTTGCACCAATTTACATTCCCAAGAATAGTGCACAGGGTTCTCTTTTCTCCACATGCTTTCCAATACTTGTTATTTTTTGTCTTTTTGATAACAGCCATTCTAACAAGTATGAGGTGATATCTCATTGTAGGTTTGATTTGTATTTCCCTGATGATGAGTGGTGTTGAGCACCTTTTCCTGTGTCTGTTGGCCATCTGTATGTCTTCTTTGGAAAAAATTATTATTATTTCCTCTACCCATGTTTTAATTGGATAGGTTGCTGTGTTGTTATTGAGTTGTATGAGATCTTAATATATTTTGTATATTAACTCCTTATCAGATACATGATTTACAAATATTTTCTCTCATTTTATAGGATGCCTTTTAATTTTGTTGATGGTTTCCTTTGGTGTGCAGAAGCTTTTTGGTTTGGTATAGTCCCACTTGTTTACTTTTGCTGTTGTTGTCTTTCATTTTGTTGTCAAATGCAAAAAAAAAAACAAAAAAAAAACAACAAAACAAGTTTGATGCCAAGGAGTTTACTGCCTATGTTTTCTTCTAGGAGTTTAATGGTTTCATGTCTTACATTCAAGTCTTTAATCCATTTGAGTTGCTCCACTCATCCTTTACTGGTGAGGAGACTTCTTTCTAACTGGGGAATTCCCTTTGGCAACAAGCAATGCCAACTTGGAGTTGGGATGGTGCAGGACAAAGCAGCTGTCTTCCTTCTTTTTTTGAGCAGTTGTTCTTTCATGCTGTTATTGTTCCACTGTGTTGCTGAAATTTCTTAAGTAAACTGCAAAGCTCTCCCAGAGCTGTGTTTGTAGAAAGCTGTTTAATCATTGACCATTGTGGAGAGTTGGAGGCTGGGGTTTCATATACTACCATCTTGATGATGTCACTCCAATGAAGAGATGTATTTTTTTTTTCTCTTTCAGAAGTTAGATTTGGATCACAGCTGTTTTATATGATCTGTGTTTAGTTTTCAAAGCTTTTGCTTTGTTACTGTGAGTCTGTCCCATATCCATACCACTGATGGTATAGTCTGATTTGTACTGTGGTTTAAAACCATAAAAAGTTCTTAAAACCTTTGCTATGCTGGTTTAGTCTGTACCATGTGTGTGTAGTTCAGGGGTGACACTGAGGCTTGTATGGATTTCTACAAAGCACAGACATTGTTGGGTTGCTCAATATTTTCCTGTCTGGGATAACAGTACCAAACCTCTCCAGACTGTAGGAGTTTCTGTTTGAGTTTTAATCACTCACACTGCTTGACTCTCTCAAGACTGGCCCTGTCCTTGAACCAGTTGTGAGAAAAAATGTCATCCTCAACTCCATGAAGTTCACTTCTCTAAGTTTTGACTCCC
This sequence comes from Ursus arctos, assembly GCF_023065955.2. Classification (NCBI taxonomy): domain Eukaryota; kingdom Metazoa; phylum Chordata; class Mammalia; order Carnivora; family Ursidae; genus Ursus; species Ursus arctos. The sequence continues at coordinate 476,140 of NC_079874.1, forward strand.
TTCCACATTTTGCCTGCTTTAGTTTACAAGTTCTTAGGTAGCTGCTTTATGTAGTTTGTCTTGAGATTTTAGTCTAATAAGCAACAAAGATAGGTTGTAGTATGTTTATACTGTGACAGCAAACCTGGAAAATTCCTGATTGCTATTGAAATATTCTCTTTGCTATTGGTTTTCAGCAATATTTCTATGAGTACATTTCTTTCTACTTAGTTTAATGTTTAGAACATAAGGCTTCTTAAATATGTGTGTTTATGTCATTCATCAGTTTTGGAATATTCTTACACAGAATGCCTTCAATTTTGCTTTCCCCTCATTTATTTGTCTTATGAGAAACCAACAACATATATTTTAGATTTTTTCCCTGCATCCTCTGCTGTTGACCATTTCTTCTCTATTTTTATTACTATTTTCCTCTTTATGCTTCATTCTAGATAATTTTTATTTCTTTTTTCAGTTGTGTCTAACTATTTATTAAATCAATCACTGGGGGCCTGGGTGGTTCAGTCATTAAGCATCTGCCTTGGGCTCAGGGCGTGATCCTCGAGTCCTGGGATGAGCCCTGCATCGGGCTCTCTGCTCCGCAGGAAGCCTGCTTCTTCAGACCTCTCCCACTCCCCCTGCTTGTGTTCCCTCTCTCGCTGGCTGTCTCTCTCTTTCTGTCAAATACATAAATAAAATCTTTTAAATAAATAAATAAATAAATAAATAAACATATCCACTGAGTTCTTTATTTCAGTTATTCCATTTTTATTTCTCAAATTTCTATTTGGTCCTTTTTATAGTTTCTAATTCTGTGCTTAAATTTTAAAGCATTGCTATTTTTACTTATTTGAACAAATAAAGTATATTTTAAAGTTGCCATTTGATTTATTCACATTGCTTGTCTCTTTACTTTACTTGTGTGATGTGTATTTTGTTAGTTCATTTCTAAAAAGAATTTGAGGCCTAGAATGGTGTTACATTATTATGGAAGAAGATTTGCATCTTTTATATACCAAATAATAGGGGTACACCTCAATCTAATTTTGGGGTTTGAGATTGCTTAAATCTGAGCTTCAAAATCCCAGCTTGCTTTTAGTTCATCCTTATTGCTAGGGGGCATTTCATTGGTGTTCCAACACAAACTGAATGAGGTTTATCATGGCCTTATACTGCATGACTATAAAAATAACTCTACAAGCCACTTCTTCAAAATGAAGAAACGATCCCTGGGAAAAAGAAGGCCTAAATTCTGTTTACTTCCCTGGGCCTCCATATTCTCTAAGACTACTGCCTGGTAGTTATTTACTATTTTATTTACTCTTCAATGTATTTGAGCAGTCTTTAAATGTAGTGTCTTTAGCTTTTATAATTTTCCTTAATTACAAATTACAGGGAATTGGTTCGTATAGTTTAGTGCACCATTGCTGTAGTAATCTCCAAGATGAATATCTAAACTTTCAGGTCCATGTGTATAATAAAAAACATTGAAGATACATCTGAAAACCAACTCTTTGCTGTTTTATTCAGGTATCAATAATGGTTCAATTTTCCCTTCTTTCTTTAGCACTAAGTGTTCCAGATTTTATGCAGACAGCTAAAATAGGTATTTCCCCATTGCTTTTTTTTTTAAAGATTTTATTTATTTATTTGAGATAGAGAAAGAGAGCAGGGGAGGGGTAAGAGGCACAGGGAGAGGAAGAGGGATAAGCAGACTCCCCACGGAGTGTGGAGAGTGATGTAGGGCTCAATCCCAGGACCCTGAGATCATGACCAGAGCCAAAATCAGACTTTTAACCAACAGAGCCACCCAGGTGCCCCTCCCCATTGCTTTTCAACTACAAATCCCCAGAAGTGATGTGTGAAATTTATGGTTTATTTCTTTTTTCTTTCTTTCTTTTTTTCTTTTTTAACTGAAAAACAGTTGAGAGGCTCCTGGGTGGCTCATTTGGCTAAGCGTCTGCCTTCTGCTCAAGTCATGATCCCAGGGTACTGGGTCCAGTCCTGAATTGGGCTCCTTGCTCAGCGGGGACCCTGCTTCTCCCTCTCCCTCTGCCTGTTGCTCCCCTTGCTTGTGCATTCTCTCACTCTCTTTCTCTCCTTGTCTCTCTGCCAAATAAATAAACAAAATTAAAAAAAAAAAAGAAAGACAGTTCACATGCTATGTTATGTTAGTTTCAGGTATACAACATAGCAGTTCAACAACCTATACATAACTCCATGTTCTAAGTCATTTCATTTACCTGGTAAATTTCATTATGCCAGAAGATCATTTGGTGAAACTATCTTGCAGAACCTTGCACAGGAAACTGTGTTCTAACAGGCCTGATGACTGTATGCAGAATGTTGTTGATGTGTTTTTGGCTGCTTCTTGATGTCCTCACCAAAGCCTTCAAGGAAGACAAAGTTGAGCTTTGAAGAAATGTCTCTGAGAAAGTGGGCTTGTCAGTAGATAGAATGTGGCTTCCAGCCATTATGTAGCAGTTCCTGTTAAGAACCCCCAGCTAAACAATGTGACTATCACTGCAGCATAAATCAGATAAGAGATGTGAATTCCCATCCAAGCCTATGGTTTCAAATGGCTTCAAGACAGCTACAATTAACTGAGAGAGAAAGAGGTTGAAGAACACAGAAGGCATTAAACCAACACCAAAGTTTTGAAAGTAGAAACTATATAGCTCTCCTTGGCTGGAGATGAGAATATACTGGATACACAAACAATGTTTGAAATAATTGTTTTCTGAAGCAATTCCAAGTCTGGCCTTGGGACACTAGAACTCTAACATTCACTTCTAGGATACTGCTTGTGAATGGTTAAGAAATCCTTATACACAAACAATGACTCATGGAACACTACATCAAAAGCTAATGATGTACTGTATGGTGACTAACATATAAATAAATAAATAAATAAATAAATAAATAAATAAATAAATAAATAAATAAATAAAATAATTCCTCCAGAATGGTCTTACATCCAATGTCCATTCCAACTAAGGTGTGAAGAATAAAGATAACTTCTAGGACGACAAAAATTGGGGTGGCAAATGGACATTTGATGGAACACACTCCACTGCTGAAACAGCAAGTGTTTGTAATTCCTGAAAACAGGGATCCTGCGGTAACTGGATGGGGATTTGTGTTATGTTCTTTGCAGAAGGGATGAGTATTGGACTGGGACAAGGGTACTCATGGATATCTGAGTTTTCAAAGATGTGGAATGATCACAAAATCCACAACAGAATTCTTGATTTCCCTGAGCCTATGGCTGCCCTTGCAGCCACAAACACAATTTTGCTCGATCATGAGAATATCCCTGTCCTTTCCTTCCTCTGTTCTGCACTCTCCCGTGGCTGGCATGTGGATATGGTTCTGAGTCACCACAGGCTTTGTGAATGAGTATAAAACGTTGGGATTGGCAGAGATCCAGGTGGAAGAAGCTTTGTATTCAGCCCTACTGATCCATCACACTTGCCTCGGACTGTCTCCACTACTACTTCAGAGAAAAATAAACTTCTGCCTTGTATAAGCAACTCGATTTGGAAGTGAATATTTACAAATCAACATATATTTCCTGCTTTTCACTTGGTAATAAATAAAATAGTTAAATTTGAGAACACATCAAATTGTAACCGCTAAATGTATGTTTTTATTTAACATCCTCTTCCAAGAAAGGGGCAATGAGTATAAAATTCTGCTCTTCTGCATGAAAGTATTCTGGTTATCTGGAAGAAAGTTGTTTATATGACTTTTTAGAATGAAGACTGAGATAAAAAGATAACTCTTTCAAATATTGAAAATGTCAGCAAAAGCCATTTATATGATTTCAAGAAGCTTGCTCAGGTGCTATATCACATCAATAGATTGAGTGGCTCAAAAAACCTCGAACTATCATTTTTAGAGCTGAGGAAATCTTTAAAGCTCAAGATAATCAGTTTTTGTAAAAAAGACTAAAACGTGGTCTAAGCTGCTCAATCATTGAGTTTGACTCGTTGTCACCTCTTAATGTTTCCTTTACTTTCCTCTTCTGATAAAGATATTGAGGATGTCTTATAGGAAATATTTAAAAACTACGTCCTATTCCTAAAGCAAGTCATAGGAAATGAAATCTATAGCTTAATGTAATCAAATAGGGGGAGTAGGAGTTAATTTGCTACTCTATTTCAACCTTCTTGTCTCCTGTTTAGTGTCCGATGAAGCTCTTAAAGTAATTTCTAAAAACAATTTTTACTTAATGTTGAGCTTATAGAAATTATGTGTTGTGAGTGTGTGTGTGTAAGAAGTCACTAACTTACGTAACCTAATTACAGAAGTGACACCTTATCATCCATCCCCTTTAAAGCAAGCCCTGTCCTAAATTTTATATTTAAATTTTCCTTATTGGGGCACCTAGGTGGCTCAGTTGGTTAAGCATCCAAGTCTTGATTTCAGCTCCGGTTCATGAGATTGAGCTCTGCATCAGGCTCTGTGCTCAGTATGGAGTCTGCTTGAGATTCTCTCTCTCCCTCTCTCTGCCTCTCCCTCTGCTATCTATCTCTCTCAAATAAATAAAATCTTTAAAAATGTTTTCATTATTTTTTAAATATTTTTTAAAAAATGCTTGTACTCTATGTAATATATTGCTTTGCTTCATAAGTCAAGTTTTAAATTTTATATAAATCAAGGCATACTGCATGGAACAATAACTTCTCTGACTTGCTTTTAAAAACATATATATATATATATATATATATATATAAACATATATATAAACATACATATAAATAGCATATACATATAATAGTATATATAAATATATAAATATATTTATATATAAATATGAATGAATGAATGAATGAATGAATAAATAAATAAATAAATAAATAAATAAATAATAAAATATATCCCTGACATTTGTATATGCTATTATATGTCACTGGATCCATTTCTTTACACTGCTGAATACAATTCTACATATGAGTGTATCACTACTTAATTGTGACATATTGACCAATATTTGGTTTATTTCAACTTGTTTACTATATCAAATGGTGAATTTGTACAGTGCTTTATACCTCCTGGTACATGTTTCAAGGGTTTCTCCAGGAAGTAAAATTGACGGCTCAATAGAGAGTGTACATTGTTAACACTAAGAGATTATGACAGGTTGTAGACCGAGCAATTCATACATCCATCAGCAATATATGAGAATTCCACATATATTTGGCAAAATTTCATAGACTTTTCAATTTTGTTTCTAAGCTGGTAGAGATTAAAAGGCATCTCATTGTGGTTTTAATTTACATCTTCTGATGGGGGTTCTGATTATTGGGCAATTGCTTTTTACCTTGAAGTCCTTGCATTTGTTTGTTCTTATGTTATGTTAGTCACCATACAGTACACCATTAGTTTTTGATGTAGTGTTCCATGATTCATTGTTTGTGTATAACACCCAGGGCTCATTACAATACATGCCCTCCTTAATACCCATCACTGGGCTAACCCATCCTCACATCCCCCTCCCCTCTGAAATCCTCAGGTTGTTTCCTAGAGTTCATAGTCTCTCTCTCTCTTAGATTTTATTTATTTATTTAACAGAGAGAGAGAGAGAGACAGCCAGCGAGAGAGGGAACACAAGCAGGGGGAGTGGGAGAGGAAGAAGCAGGCTCCCAGTGGAAGAGCCTGATGTGGGGCTCGATCCCAGGACTCTGGGATCACACCCTGAGCCAAAGGCAGATGCTTAATGACTGAGCCACCCAAGTGCCCCTAGAGTTCATAGTCTCTCATGGTTCATCTCCCCCTCTCTTTCCCCACCTTCAGTTTTCCCTTCCTTCCCCTATGGTCCTCCTTCCTGTTGCTTATGATTCGCATATGAGTGAAACCATATGATAATTGTCTTTCTTTGCTTGACTTATTTCACTTAGCGTAATCCCCTCCAGTCCCATCCATGTCAATGCAAACAGTGGATATTCATCCTTTCTGATGTCTGAGTAATATTCCATTGTATATATGAACCGCATCTTCTTTATCCATTTGTCTGTTGAAGGGCATCTCAGCTCCTTCCTGTTTAGCTACTGTGAACATTGCTGCTATGAACACTGGGGTGCAGGTGCCCCTTGTTTTCACTATATCTCTATCTTTGCGGTAAGTACCCAGTAGTGCAATTGCTGGGTCATAGGCTACTTTAGTTCTTATTTAAGAAATTCACACACTCCTGGGGTGCCTGAGTGGCTCAGTCATTAAACATCTGCCTTTGGCTCAGGGCATGATCCCAGGGTCCTGGGATCGAGCCCCACATTGGGCTCCCTGATCTGCTGGGAGCCTGCTTCTTCCTCTCCCACTCCCCCTGCTTGTGTTCCGTCTCTTGCTGGCTGTCTCTCTCTCTGTCAAATAAATAAATAAAATCTTAAAAAAAAAAGAAATTCCCATGCTCCTACTCCAAGTTGAAAATAATCTTTCTCTATACAATCTTTCAAATGTTTGTGTATTGCCTTTCATATGAAAGTCTCTTATCCATCTGGAATTGTGCAAATGGTGTGGCATGGAGGGAGGGCGTGTCATGTGATGTGGGATCTAATTTATTTTTCTATCTGAATAAGCAAATGGATTAGCATCTTTTATTAAGAGCCCCATCTGAGGTGCCTGGGTGGCTCAGTTGGTTAAGAGTTCAACTCTTAATTTTGGCTCAGGCCCTCATCTCAGGGTCATGGGATTGAGCCCACTGTGGGGCTCTGTGCTCAGTGGGGAGTCTGTTTGAGATTCTCTCTCTCCATCTCCCTCTGTCCCTCCCTCTATGCTCTCTCTCTCTCAAAAGAATAAATCTTTCAAAAAAAAAGAACTCCATCTTTTCTCCACAATTCTCTCATAAATCAGGTTTTGCTATGTCATAGGGTCTGCTCAGTTTGTTCAGTTGTCTATCCTTGTTCTAATATCATTTTGTTTAAATTATTCTATTATTTGAGTAAGTTTTGATATCATATAAGACAAGTTACCCGAATATGTTATTCCTCTGCAATTCTGAGACTATTAGAATCCTGTGTTTTTATGTAAATTTTAGAACTAGTTTTTAAAGGAATATGTGTATACACACACACACACACACACACTCACCCCAACGTCAGCATGTTGGTTGGAGTCATCTTGAATTTGTTTGTTAATTTAAGGATGATTAACATTATTTGAAGCTGAGTTTTTTTTATTTTAAAACACAACATAAATTTCTACTTATTCAGAATAAAATCTTAATATCTTTTAGTAAAAGTACATAATCTTTTCCATAACATCTTACACTTCTTTTGTTAGATTTTTTAACTGGTATTTTTTTCAAAGATTTTATTTAATTATTCAACAGAGAGAGCAAGAGAGCACAAGCAGGGAATGCAGTAGAGGGAGAGGAAGAAACAGGCTCCCTGGCAAGCAGGGAGCCCGATGTGGGGCTGGATCCCAGGACCCTGAGATCATGACCCAAGCCAAAGGCAGATGCTTAACCATCTGAGCAACCCCTTTACTTGGTAAATTGAAACTCTTTTCACTATGCAGTGCCATCTTTACTTCAAGGAACCCTTTCAATTCTTAAAATCTATGAAGTTTTACGTAACTAGAGCTGAAACAACTTTCTTTTGTGCCTATTTTTTTGGATACTATTTTAATCAGGTATTTTAAAAAAATATATATTTCTACCTGTTCTTGCTTGGATAAAAATGCAACTGATTTTGTTTATTGATTTTGAATCTAGCAACATAGCTAAAAAAACTATTCTAATATTTTATTTTAGAATAATCAGGGTTTTCTATATGGACAATCACAAAATAGGTACATAATGAGAGTTTTGTTACTTTTACAATGTGAGAATATTTTTTCATCTATTTTTACTTTACTCAATGGCCAGGAAATTTAGTAAGCTTTTAAAAAATAAAACAGTGATAATGAAAACCTACTTTCTGATCATCAAGAACTTTCACACTTTTACTGTAAGATGTTTGTTATATATGTTCTAAATGAACTTTTGATTTAAAATAGTTTAAGATTCACAGAAAAATATTGTGAAGATAGCACAAAAACTTATCATATATCCCATACCCAGTTTCTTCCATTGTTAACATCTTATATTAGTTTAATTTATATAAGTTCTTCAGACTTTGTTTTTTATTACGTGGACATTTTTGAGGAGGATTGGTCAGATATTTTCTAGAATGTCCTTCTTTTGGGATTTGCCTGATAATTTTCTCACAGTTAGACTGGGAGTAAGGATTTTTGGAAGGAAAACCATAGAGGCAAAGTGCTACTCTCATAACATCATGTAAAGAGTACGATCAACATAATTGATCACCAGAACTTATCATTGTTGATGCTAACCTTGATAAAACTGGCTGAGGTAGTGTTTGGCCAGCTTCTCCACTGTAAAGTTACTCTTTTCCAACCCTTTTCCAAGCTGTACTCCTTGCAAAGAAGTCTCTATGCACAGCCTGCACATAGGAACAGGGGAGACATGCTCCACCTCCTTGAGATAAGAGTATTTACATAAATTATTTGGATGGAATTTTTCCGCAAAGTTGATTTTTCTATTATCCCTCATGTATTCATTCTATGATTTATTTATGTCAATACAGACTCATGGATATTTTATATTCCGCCGTACAAACCACAACTACTTTTTAAATATTGTTTAAGAGTCTTTGTTCCTTTATTGGGTAATGATATTAGAAACCAAAATGTGAGCCCTAGACGTGCTCATTGTTACTGTGGAGTTGTGTCATTGTTTCTAGGCACTCAGCTGACAGAGCAAGTCATGGGTATATACTAACCCATGTCTATAAATATATGGAAATTTACTTGTATCTATAAATAAGATGATATATACCCATGGATACAGATACCAATCTCTATCTATGGGTATATGTCAATTCATACCGATTTCTCCAACTCTTATTCATTACCATGAATTATTCTATTATTGTGATTATTCCACTCCTCCCTTGGTTATTTGTAACTTCCCACCCAAAGAATGAGACACCTGGCTCCCACCACCTGCCACGCATTTTCTAAACTGGTCAGTCCCATCGAGTGGTTTCAGAATTGCTAATCCATGCCTACACTGGAAACAGTTTTATCAAGTTGTACAGTTTCTTTTATCTTTGATCTTAGAGACTCCACTCATTTCTAAGTTAACTCAGTACCTTCACCTGTCACTCTCCGGTGAGGCTGTTTCTTCCATTTGTAATACAGTTATTTGTAACACAATTGCATTGTCCTGTTGCATTCTGCATTCTACCTTGGATGCATCCATTTTGTTTAATTTTTATACATTCATTTGTTGTGATATAAAATTCTACAGGTTTTGACAAATGTAGTGTTATAGGCCCACATTACAATACCATACAAAATAGTTTCACCTTTCAAAACATCTCTTATGCTTTATATGTTCAATCCCACTTCTCCACCCCAAAATAAAACAAAGCAAAACCTGGAAACTACTCATCTGTTTGTCATCTCTATAATTTGTTTGTTCCTGAATGTAGTGTAAATGGAATCATACACTATAGAACCTTTTCATTTGACACAACACATTTAAAATTAATCTCTCTTGAATATTTTGTAGCTTACTCCTTCTAAAATAAATTTGAGTATTCCACTGTATGACTGCACCATACATTGATTTTTCATTTGCTTATTGAAAGATATCTTAGTTGTTTCCAGGCTTTGGTAAGACTACTATAAAACTTTGCCTGCTGGCTTTATGTGAATATAAGTTTTAACTAAATTGGATAATAGATAAAATACAATTGCTGGGGATGCCTGGGTAGCTCAGTTGGTTAAGTGTCTGCCTTTGGCTCAGTTAATGATCCCAGGGTTCTGAGACTGAGTCCCACATTGGGCTCCCTGCTCAGCAGAGAGCTTGCTTCTTCCTCTGTCTGCCGCTCCCCCAGCTTGTGCACTCTCTCTCTCTCTCTGACAAATAAATAAATAAAATCTTTTAAAAAATACAATTGTTGAATTCTATAGTAAAGCTATATTTTTGTAAGAAATTGCCAAATTATCTTCCTGAGTGTCACACAATTTTACACTCCCACAACAACAAATGAGAGCTCCTGTTGCTGTACATTCTTGCCAATAATTAGGAGTCAGACAATTTGCTTTCTGTATTTTGACGATGCTAGTAGATGAGTAGTGATATTTCATTGTTGTTATAACACTCACACCCCTAATTATAAATGATGCTGAAATTTTTTCATATGCATAATTATCATCTAAAAAACCTTGGTGATGTATCTGTTGAGATCTTTTGCCCCTTTTTTCAATTAGATTGTATTCAAGAATCTTAGTCTATAGATCTTTAATAGATTCCTTTAGATGAAGGAATTTTCCTTTGTTCTGCTAGTAATTTTTATAATAAATAGATTTTAAGATTTATCAAAGGTTTTCATGGTTTTGTAAACCAGAGTTGATTATATAATCAATTTTCCTTCAATCTGATAATGTAATAGGTTATAGTAATTGATTTGTTAATGAAAAATAAAATTGCATTTCTGGAATAATTGTAACTTGATGTATTACCTTTCTTAAGCATTGCTGAATTTGGTTCAGTTATGTTTGTTTGGATGTTTTGAATATATTTTCATTGGAAAAATTAGTATATCTGCTGGTTATAGATCTACTGGTTATATCAAAAACTAAGGATATACTGTATGGTGACTAACATAACATAATAAAAATTATTTTTAAAAAAGATTTACTGGTCATAGTATATCTACTGGTTATAGATTTTTAGATTTTTTTTTTGTATCCTTTGTCAATTTTGGTAACATAATTCTGGAACTTTGTCAATTTCTTCTAGGTTAAACATTATAAATAGTTATATGAAATGTTTTAAAATACCATTTTCTTATCTTTTTTGTGTATTTATTGTTTATGCTTATTTCCTCTTTTTTATTGCTATTATCTTCTATGTGTTCTGTTTTCTTTTTCCTTGGTCAGACTGTGAAACCACGAGTTTAACGATTTGTCTGATTATTTTCAAAGAACACATTTTTTACTCGATTCTATTGTATTTTTTCTTTTTATATAATTAATTTATGCTCTACTATTTATATTTGCTTCCCTCTAATTTGTATCATTTTTGTTATTTCTCTAAGCTTTAAACTAGACATTTATTTTATTGTTATTTTATTTTCTCCTTTTTACACTATAAACATTTAAGTTTAAAATAACTTCTTTAACTATCTCCTGTAAGATTTGAAAAATAATGTTTTGTAAAATTTATGTCTAAATATTCCTAATTCTGGGGCGCCTGGGTGGCGCAGTTGTTAAGCATCTGCCTTCAGCTCAGGGCGTGATCCCAGCATTCTGGGATCGAGTCCCACATCGGGCTCCTCAGCTGGGAGCCTGCTTCTTCCTCTCCCACTCCCCCTGCTTGTGTTCTCTCTCTCGCTGGCTGTCTGTCTCTGTCAAATAAATAAATAAAATCTTTAAAAAAAAATTCCTAATTCCTATTATCAGTTTCATTTGACTTATAAGTTCTTTAAATATATGTTTCTTAATTTCCAAATGTATGGGATTTTAAAGCTACTTTTAATATGTACTTCTGACATATTCATTTTGATCTGAGTGCATGCTTATTATGCATAGGAGTTATCTATGACAAAATAATGCTGTAGGATAAATCTTTACAAAATGAAGTGGCTTATCTTCCTGCTATTCCTTATGTTCCACAAATGAGTAAAACCATATGATTATTGTCTTTCTCTGCTTGACTTATTTCACTTAGCATAATAATCTCCTCCAGTCCCGTTCATGTTGCTGCAAATGTTGGGTAATGGTTCTTTCTGATGGCTGAGTAATATTCCATTGTATGTATGGACCTTCTTAATCCAGTCATCTGTTGAAGGGCATCTTGGCTCCTTCAGGGAGATTGGTAGGAGAAGAAAGGGAAGAATGAAGGGGGGGGGTAAACAGAAGGGGGAATGAACCCCAAGAGACTATGGACTCTGGGAAACAAACTGAGGGCTTCAGAGGGGAGGGAGTGGCGGATTGGGCTAAACTGGTAATGGGTATTAAGGAGGGCATGTATTGCATGGAGCACTGGGTGTTATCTGCAAACAATGAATCATGGAACACTACATCAAAAATTTATGATGTACTGTATGGTGACTAACATAACATAATAAAAAAATTTTTAAAAACTAAGTGGCTTAAAACAAAACAAAACTAAAACAAACAATCAAACAAACAAAAACCTAAGTGGCTTATAATAATAAGCTTTTATTTAGCTCATGTGTGTTGACTGGCTTTCTCACATTTCTGGAGGTAGCTAGTTAACATTTTATTTAGAATTACCTTCATTAGGATGATAAGCCTGACTCAACTCTAGCTCACATATTTTTCATCTTCTGGCAAGTTCTTATGATCTTGGCAATGAGGAAGAGAGAAAATGGAAACATACCAAAGCAAGACATAATATCAGTCCAGATTAAAATATGAGTGAACTGGAGTTTACCTCTTTACTGAGAGGAATAACAAAGGATAGAGGAAGAACTAAAGTACTGGGCTATTAATGCAATCAATCTACTCAGCAAGTTACCGGTCTTATAAATATTTTTGAAGCTTGCTTATAAGTGAGTAAGTGATCAATTTCTACAAATGACTTGCAAATTTTGAAAGACTAAATTATCTTTATTTGAAAGATGTACAAAATTCAGAAATACCTACCATGTCAAACTCTTAAAATTTTAAGAAACATTTAGATCTAGGTTTATTTACTATTACTTAGTTACTTACTTAATTTATTTTCCAGTTTGATTGAGATGTAATTGAACATAACATTGTATTTTAGGTGTAAAAATAATTTGATATATGTATATGTTGTAAAATGATTAGTGCATTAAGTTTACATAATATGCATCGCCTTACATAGCTACGTTTTTTTTTTCTTGTGATAACTTAATATCTGCTCCCTTAACAACTTTCTGATACACAATGCAGTGTTGTTAAAAATCATCACCAATGCTGCAAATTACAGTCCCATGACTTAGTTATTTTAAAACTGGAAATTTGTAAAAACAAAAAAACAAAAAACTGGAAATTTGTATATTTGATGCATTTCATTCATTTTGGCCATCACCTATCCTTCACCTCTGGTTTTTTGTGTTTTGTGTTTTGTTTTGTTTTGTGTTTTGTTTATTTGTTTTTTTGTTTTAGATTTCACATACAGTGAGATCATAAGGTATTGGTCTTTTTCTACCTGACTTATTTGACTTAGCATAATGCCCTAAAAGTTTATTTATGTTGTCCCAAGTGACAGGATTTCCATCTTTTCTATGACTAATAACCCATTGCGTGTGTACGCACACACACACACACACACACATGCATATTGTCACATTTTATATCTTTTACATATTTACATTTTATATCTATCTCTATCATCTATCATCTATCATCTATCTATCATCTATCATCCATCTATCTATCATCTATCATCTATCTATCTATCATCTATCTATCTATCTATCTATCTATCTATCTATCATCTATCTATCTATCATCTGTCTATCTATCATCTATCATCTATCTATCTATCATCTATCTATCTATCATCTATCTATTTGTCAGAGAGAGATAGTGCACAAGCAGGGGGAGCAACAGGCACAGGGAGAAGCAGGCTCCCTGCTGATCAAGGAGCTCCCAATGCAGGACTCTATTCCAGGACCCTGGGATCATGACCTGAGCCAAAGGCAGACACTTAACCAACTGAGCCACCCAAGTGTCTCTTCCATTTTATATTCTTGCTTCTTCTGTTATAGATGAATTAATTATATAAGTGTGGTACTATTTATGGGCTTTCAATTCTCTTCTATTGATCTATACATCCATTTTTTTGTGGCAATATCACATTGTTTTGATTACTGTTGATCTGTAAGATAACTTAAAATCTGGGATTGTGATCCTTTCATCTTTGTTCTTCTATCTCAAGATTTCTTTGACTATTTGGGGTCTTGGTAATTTCACAAAAAAATTGGAACTATTTCTCTAGTTCTATGAAAAATGCTATTGTTATTTTGATAGAAATTGAATTAAAACTGTACATCGCTTTGGGTAATAAAACATTTAAAACATATTAATTCTTGCAATCCATAAGCATGAGGTTTCCATTTATTTGTGTCACCTTTAATTTCTTTCATTAATATCTTACAACTTTCAGAATACAGGTTTTTCACCTCCTTGGTTAAATTTATTCTTAGTCATTTTATATTTTTTGATGCAATTTTAAATGGGATTAACAATTTTTCTCTTTCTGCTGCTTTGTTATTAGTATAAAAATGCAGCAGATTTCTGTATACTAATTCTTTTAATTACAAATTTACTAAATTTTTTATTATTTCTAATAGTTTTTTTAAGATTTATTTATATACTACTATGTCATATGGAAATACTGATGGTTTTATTTATTTATTCTTTACCAGTTTGGATATCATTTACTTCTTTTTCTTTTCTGATTGCTATGGCTAGGACTTCCAGTACTATGTTGAATAAAAGTTTTAAGTGAGAACATCCTTGCTTTGTTCCTGATTTTAGACTAAAAGCTTTTAGCTTGTCACCATTGAGTATGATGTTAGCTGTGGATTCCTCACATATTGTCTTTAATATGTTGAGATATCCTTCATCTCAATCCACTTCACTGAGAGTTTTTATAAGGAACAGATGTTAATTTTGTCAAATAATTTTTCTTCATCTATTCAGATGATCATATGATTTTTATCCTTCATTTTGTTAATATGGTGCATCATATTCATTGATTTGCAAATATTGAACGATCCTCACATCCCTGGAACAAATCCCACTTGATTGTGGTGAACAATCTTTTTAATGTATTACTAAATTTTATTTGCTAATATTTTGTTGAGGATCTTTGAATCTATGTTCATTGTTCTGTAAGTATTTTTCACACTGTCTTTGGTTTTGGTGTCAGAATAATCCTGGCCTTGTAGAATGTATTTGAAAGCATTTCTCTTGCTTATATTTTTGGGAATAGTTTGAAAAAAATAGGTATTAAGTCTGTTTTAATGTTTTGTGGAATTCACCCATGAATCTATCTGGTCCCGGACTTTTGTTTGTTGGAAGTTTTTGGGGTACTGATTTAAGGTTTTTACTAGCAATCAGTCTATTCAGATTTTCTACTTCTTGATTTAGACTTGGAAGATTACATGTTTCTAGAAATTTATTCATTTGTTTCTTTCATTTATTTATCTTTTTAGGTTTCTTTTTAAGTTTTAATCTAAATTCCAGTTCATTAATTACAGCATAATGCTAGTTCAGGTGTACAATATAGTGATTCAACACTTCCATATATCACCTGGTTCTCATCACAAGTGCCTTCTTTAATTCCCATCACCTATTTAACACATCCCCACCTACTTCACTTTTGGCAACTATCAGTTAATTCCCTATAGTTAAGATTCTGTTTCTTGGTTTGCCTCTCTGTCTCTTTTTCCTTTTGCTCATTTGTTTTGTTTCTTGAATTCCACATATGAGTGATATCATATTGTATTTACCTTTCTCTGACTGACTTGTTTCACTTAACATAATACCCTGTAGCTCTAAAGACCCAAATGTGAGAGAGGAAACCATAAAAATCCTAGGCAAGAATACAGGCAGTAACCTCTTTGATGTGGGCTATAGCAACTTATTTCTAGATATGTCTCCTGGGCCAGGGAAACAAAAGCAAAAATAAACTATTGGGATTACATCAAAATGAAAAGCTTCTGCACAGTGAAGGAAACAATTGACAAAACTAAAAGGCAACCAATAGAGTGGGAGAAGATATTTGCAAATGACATATCTGATAAAAGGTTAGTATCCAAAATATATAAAAAGTTTATAAAACTCAACACCCCCAAAGATGAATAATTCAATTAAAAAATGGGCAGAACACATGAATAGACATTTTCCAAAGAAGACATATGGATGGTGAAGAGACACATGAAAAGATGCTCAACATCACTCATCATCAGGGAAATGCAAATCAGAACTACAATGAGATATTGCCTCACACCTGTCAGAATGGGTAAAAATCAACAACAGAAGAAGCAACAGGTGTTGGTGAGGATGTGGAGAAAGGGGAACCCTCTTGAACTATTGGTAGTAATGCAAACTAGTGCAACCACTCTGGAAAACAGTATGGAGGTCCTTCAAAAAGTTAAAAAAAAATAGAAATATCCTATGCTCCAGCAATTACACTACTAAGTATTTACCCAAAGGATAAAAAAGTACTAATTCAAAGGGATACATGCACCCTGATGTTTATAGCAGCATTGTCTACAATAGTCATATTATGGAAACAGCCCAAGTATCCATCAAATGATGGATGGATAAAAATGTTTCTTTTAATTTTTTTAACTAGAATTGTAAGTAAATTATGCACCACCATTTCAATTTGACTCTATTTACCATTAGCTATGAGTCTTAAACATACATTATAGTGTCTGTATGATATTAATTAGCATCCTTTCATTATCATGTGAAAATGCCCTTAATATTTTTTGTAAGGCATATCTAGTTGTGATAAACTCAGAAAACTTTTTATTTAGGAAAATATTTCTCGAATATAGATACTTTACCTCTCTGGTTAAGTTAATTCTGAGATAATGTATGATTTTTGGTGGTATAGTAAATGGAATGGATTCCCTAATTTCTCTTTCTTCAGTCTCATTATTCGCGTACAGAAATGCAACTGATTTCTGAGCATTGATTTTGTATCCTGCCACATTACTGAATTGCTCTATAAGTTCTAGTAATTTGGGGGTGGAGTCTTTTGGGTTTTCCATATAGAGGATCATGTCATCTGCGAAGAGAGACTGTTTCACTTCTTTGCCAATTTGGATACCTTTTATCCTTATTTGTTGTCTGATTGCTGTTGCAAGGACTTCTAGTACTATGTTGAATAATAATGGCGACAGTGGGCATTCTTGTCGTATTCCTGATCTTAAGGGAAAGGCTTTCAGCTTTTCCCCATTGGGAATGATATTTGTGTAGTCTTTTCATAGATGGTTTTTATGAAATTGAGGACTGTGCCCTCTATCCCTACACTCTGAAGGGTTTTAATCATGAAAGGATGCTGTAATTTGTCAAATAAATTCTAGAAACTACAGATCACTCTTGAAAGACATTGAAGAAGACACAAAAAGATGGAAAAATATTCCATGCTCATGGATTGGAAGAATACACATAGTTAAAATGTCCATGCTACCCAGTGTAATCTACACTTTCAATGCCATCCAAATCAAAATACCAATGACATTTTGCAAAGGACTGGAACAAACAGCCCTTAAATTTGTGTGGAACCCCGAATCACCAAGGAATAGTTGAAAAGGAAAAACAAAGCTGGGGGCAACACAATGCCAGATTTCAAGCTATACTACGAAACTGCGATCACAAAGACAGCATGGTACTGGCACATAGACCAATGGAACAGAATAGAGAACCCAGAAATGGACCCTTGGCTCTTTGGGCAACAAATCTTTGACAAAGCAGGAAAAACCATCTAGTGGAAAATAGACAGTCTCCTCAATAAATGGTTCTGGGAAAATTGGACAGCTGTATGCAAAAGAATGAAACTTGACCACTCTGTCACACCATACACAAAGATAAACTCCAAATGATTGAAAGACCTGTAGGTGAGAGAGGAATCCATCAAAATCCTAGAGGAGAGCATAAGCAGCAACCTCTTTGACATTGGCCACAGCAACTTTTTTCATGACACATCTCCAAAGACAAGAGAAACAAAAGAAAAAATGAACTTGTGAGACTTCATCAAGATAAAAAGCTTCTGGACAGCTAAGGAAACAGTCCAAAAAACTAAGAGGCAGCCCACGGAATGGAAGAAGTTATTTGCAAATGACACTACAGATAAAAGACTGGTATCCAAAATCTACAAAGAACTTCTCAAACTCTATACACAGAAACAAATTATCAAATCAAAAAATGGGCTGAAGATATGAACAGACACTTTTCCAATGAAGACACACAAATGTCTAACAGACACATGAAAAAATGTTCAAAATCATTAGGCATCATGGAAATTCAAATCAAAACCACCTTGAGATACCACCTTATGCCAGTTAGAATGGCAAGTTGACAAGGCAAGAAACAACAAATGTTGGAGACGATGTGGAGAAAGGGGATCTCTCTTACACTGTTGGTGGGAATGCAAGTTGGTACAGCCGCTTTGGAAATCAGTGTGGAGGTCCCTTAAAAATTTAAAAATTGAGCTACTCTATGATCCAACAATTGTACTACTGGGTATTTACCCCAAAGATACAGATGTATATTTGAAGAGAAGGGCCAAATGCACCCCAATGCTCATAGCAGCGTTGTCCACAATAGCTAAACTGTGGAAGGAGCTGAGATGCCCTTCAACAGATGACTGGATTAAGAAGATGTGGTCCATATATACAATGGAATATTACTCAGCCATCAGAAAGAACGAGTTCTCAACATTTGCAGCAACATGGACGGCACTGGAGGAGATTATGCTAAGTGAAATAAGTGAAGCAGAGAAGGACAATTATCATTTGGTTTCACTCATTTATGGAACATGAGAAATAGCAGGAAGATTGGTAGGAGAAGGAAAGGAAAAATGAAGGGGGGTAAACAAAAGGGGGAATGAACCATGAGAGACTACGGACTCTGGGAAACAAACTGAGGGCTTCAGAGGGGAGGGGGTGGGGGATTGGGGTAGGCCGGTGGTGGGTATTAAGGAGGGCACATAGTGCATGGAGCACTGGCTGTTATACGCAAATAATGAATCATGGAACACTACGTCAAAAATTTATGACGTAGTGTATGGTGAGTAACATAACATAATAAATTTTTATAAAAAATATTTCTCTCACTTTCTTTTCTGAAGAACAGTTTTTCCAGTATGTTATTCTTAATTGATAGTGTTATTCTTTCAATATTTTGAGCATATTATCTCATTTCTTCTGGCCTGCAAAACACCTGTTGAGAAATCTCTCTGTAGTCTTATGGGTGGGCAGGAGAATGGGTTTTCTTATTTGTCACAGTTGCTTTTCTCCTACTGCTTTCAAATTGCTCTTTGTATTTGACTTTGACAATTTTAATATAATGTGGTCAGTTCAGCCAATATATATGTCTAATGGGAATTCTAGAAAGAAAGGAGAAGAATGATAGTGAAAATATTTAAATAGACAAAATAAAATTTGTTTTTATTTGAGAAATGAGTGAAACTCACTTCAGATTCAAGAATCTTAATAAATATGCAGCAGAATACAAAATAATCCCCTGATGCATTATGATAAATCTGTAGAAAAGAAAAGCAAAAAAGATTTTAAAGGAGGCAGAGAGGAAAGCAGATTACTTCAAATTGGTAGCAATTAGACACTCAACAGCAATAAGAAAGCCTGAAGATGGTGGAATCATCAGGTATTTTGCTGGAAATTTTTCTCTGCCATTCTTTTTCTTTCTTTCTAGAACTTCTGTTAGACATATATTAGATTTCAACCATTTCTCTTAAACTCCAGTTCATTTTTCTTATTTCTTGGTCTCTCTTTTCATTATTCTATATAATTTCTTCATATTCAACTTCCAGTTTAAGAAATTACTCTTTATTTCTAATGTCGTTGAACATTTCCATTGATTTTTAAAAATTATCTCATTTCTTATTTCCTTGATTTCTATTTGGTTTTCTTTTCCTTTATGCTAGCTTATTTATATAAAATATAATATATAAATACAATAAATAGAATTTATAAATATAAAATATAATTTCTTATTTTTACTGATATTTTTAATCTTTCACTACACTTATTTTAAAACACCAATTAAACTTAGTTTTAATTATTATCTTTCTGTTTATTGCAATGTCTGCATTCTCTCATTTCTGATTCATGTGGCTATTGATTTTGCTTGTTTTGCCATATGCCTTTTTTCCTTAAATGTTTTATCAGTTTTATCAAAATTTTATATAATATAATATTTTTGGATATTTGATTTTAATTTTTAAAATCGTGGCTATTTTTTAAAGACTGATTTTTTCTTCCCATGGGTTCTTCTAAAGAAGATTTGTGTCATTAGCTTCTGCCAGGCACATGGACACTACCAACTTTAGGTCACTTTAAACCAAATGAAAGAAAAAGGAAGGAAGGAAGGAAGGAAGGAAGGAAGGAAGGAAGGAAGGAAGGAAGGAAGAAAGAAAGAAAGAAAGAAAGAAAGAAAGAAAGAAAGAAAGAAAGAAAGAAAGAAAGAAAGAAAGAAAGAAAGAAAAAAAGGGAGGAAGGAAGGAAGGAAGGAAGGAAGGAAGGAAGGAAGGAAGGAAGGAAGGAAGGAAGGAAGGAAGGAAAAAGAAAGACCATTACTCTGCTATAGGATTTTCTTTTCTTTTTTTTTTTTAAGATTTTATTTATTTATTTGACAGAGATAGAGACAGCCAGCGAGAGGGAACACAAGCAGGGGGAGTGGGAGAGGAAGAAGCAGGCTCATAGCAGAGGAGCCTGATGTGGGGCTTGATCCCGTAATGCCAGGATCACGCCCTGAGCCAAAGGCAGACACTTAACTGCTGTGCCACCCAGGCGCCCCTGCTATAGGATTTTCTAATTCCATGAAAGTAGAGTAAGGAAAGAAACCACCAGCACTTCAGCTGGGGTCTTAAATCCCAAAGGGTAGGCCTGGAAGATGTGTGGCATCATTGTCTTTTGGGTTAAAGTTTGAACAGCAGAGCAAGAACATGATAAATAGCATCTCTGTGGAAGCATAAAATCAGAACAGGAAATAACACCCATGGTTTTCAGTGTGAGGTCATAAAGGATACAAAAATACAGGTTAAGTGAGAATGAAGAGGCAGATAGTGGGAAAGGTTTGCAGCCAGCTGCTTGCCACCTGGTCAGAAGAATTTCCTAAGCCAATGAGTAAGAACAGAGCTAGTAAGGAATAGAGGCCTCCTAATGCCAGCACTACTGCTTCTAAATACCACAATGCTTCACATTATGGAGAATGGTAGAAAATTGCAAATTTTCCATAGCATACTATGTGATTTCTAAAAAACCTTGCATTCTGCAAAATCACACATGTAAAGGGGAGAATGTATTTGGCGAAACCACTGAAAACCTATGCTGTTTTTAACCAGACCCATAAAAACTAACAACAGTCTGAATTAAAATCCTAACCTCCTTTCAAAGACATATTAACTCTCTAATGAAAAGAAGAACTATAATCAATAAAAACTTACCTGAAAAGACCTCATGAAGGTAGTTTGGTGGAAGCAGGTGAAAGAAACAGTCAAGGCTGTGTGGAGTAATGAAGATAAAGGCAAAGACATATCCTCATTATCAGGAGATTCAAGTGGCAAAGCAGCTGCTGGCTTTGCACACCGTGTAACCATCCAGAGGTGGGTGGCCCTGGCTCATTGATTCATGTTGGATTCCTAGAGCACTATAAGCACAGCTAAGACAAAGCACATGGCCAAATTCAGCTAGAAGGGGGATTTCAGCTACTCCATAGAGTATATATTCCCACCACAGTTTGCTATGTTTCTGAGTGTTCTTAATGGTTAACTGCTATTAGTTGATGGTGTAAAACATTAAAGTGCTCAAGAAAATCACATGTGATGGTAGTGTAGGGTATGCTGGTGTCTCCCTGCAAAGTGTAATTCCACAGGTGCCCGTATTTGTAGAGCACCTACTATTGGGCATGTGGTAATGTACACCCCACTATCTATAATTCCCAACACAGATGTTCAAGTTATAGAGGAGGAAATTGAGGCTTAAAGAGAAGCAAATTTGTTTGCACTGTGTCCCATTGTGGCTGTACCTCTCTGATATCTGCCTGGCCACAAAGCCTCACAGGCTTCATTCCCAACCTGGAATCATTCCTAAGATACCTTTAGTTTCCCTGTCAGTGATCAAAAGATCATTTAATAAGGGGCCACAGAAATATTTTAAAGAGAGAGAAAAATACCATATAGTAAAAAGAAAACAAATTACAAAGAAAAGAGTGGGTTTGACTTCCATACTTTCTTTCAAACATATTCCTCCCAGACTTATAAAATGAGCAAGAGGAAACCATGGAAGGAAACAATAATATCCCTTTTGGAGCAGAGGTTTGAACAAATTTACATATACATGTAAACATATATATTTGCATATGTATAATTTATATGTGTATTATTTATGAGTGTGAATACATGTATGTAAACAATTATGCAGTATATGCACATTGGTTATATATGTAAGTGCATATGTATATTTATATAACATACATGTAAATTTTTCAAGCCTTTACTCAAGGGGGATATTGTTTCTTTTCCATGGGTTCCCCTTGCTCATTCCCATAAATAATTTCTTAAGCCAAAATACACCCCCAAACCTTCCTATTCCTGAGCAGATGCTCCTTGATCTCTACTACAATGTCTCCCTGGAGACATCCACTTTGCCACGCTCCCATGAGCCTCCCAGTGCTGCATTGTTACATCCTGGCACATGTCTGGTTCCCATGTTTATTTTAGAAAACATAATTGATATCACTGACAACAATCACACTATGTAGCATAGAAATGGAAGTAAACTGGGTCTATAGGGATTCATCTGCTCCTTTTTCACAATTTCCCAGTTGGCTGAATCACAGTAATAACTCAAGCTTTTTTTGTTTTGTTTTGTGTGTTTGTTTGTTTTTTAATTAAGAGTCCGAAATAGTAAGATTCACTATTCATGATGTGTTTGTTTAAAGCAATGTTCAAATATAATA
Source organism: Ursus arctos (assembly GCF_023065955.2). Taxonomy (NCBI): domain Eukaryota; kingdom Metazoa; phylum Chordata; class Mammalia; order Carnivora; family Ursidae; genus Ursus; species Ursus arctos. The sequence goes on from NC_079874.1 coordinate 498,850, forward strand.
TCGTGATAGAATTGGCAAATCATAAACTCTAACCCAAGTCTAAATTGACAACATGTGAAGAGAAATGAAAGGTGAGAGATGGGCTCATGAACAGCACTGCAGATTTCCTTTATTGAAAGTTTGACATTGTTCAGTTGGAAAAAGGGAAGTTCTTCCACCTGTTATTAACAGTTCTCACCTGAACTGATGATGTTGAATCATGCTTAGTGACATTTTGCAGGATTTTGGTGCCAGTTTGGAAAGACTATAATGCTATCTACTGGAAAGGCAATCAATAATGGTCATAGTGGAATTTTATTTCAATAAGGCACCAAAGTTATAAAAAGTTACCAAAGTCATAGTATTTTCTTATAATTATGCTGACTTCCCAAGCCCTTTCTCACTGGCCACATTATCCATTGACATAGGGATAAAATGTGAATCAGAGATAACTAGTGAAACCAAATATGTCAGAAGATGTATTCCTTATTTTGAGGTCCAGCAGGGAACTAGCCATGAAGGTGTGTCCCATCTAGACCACTTACATGGGGTTGTGCACACAGATCAGCTACTGCCCATGTAAGGTTCCAGTCTTCCCAACATTGTTTCACATTTATTAGTTTTACACCTTAGGGTATAATTCTCCCCCTTTTCTTTCAGTTCCTCTAGTGACCCACCTTCTCTCTCTCCTTCATGCCTTTAACATGCATTCTTTCCTGCGCCTGGAATTCTCTCTGCGTACACTTTTCCTAACAACCTCTACAGCAGTAAGCTTTCTCCTGGAAGTTGTCATTCCCTCTGGAGTTTATTTCCTGGCCTCCCGATTTGGATCTTCAGCATTTCTCCTGTGGTGTCCCAATGCTCTGTCCATCTTTTAACGCATTCCCGAGTCCTTCATTACCAAGGACTCCTGTAACAAAATACTACAAACTTGGTGGGTTGGAACAACAGAAATCTATTCTCACGATTCTGGAGGCTAGAAGTCTAAAATCAAGGTATTGATTGAACCATCGTTTTTTTTGTTTGTTTGTTTGTTTGTTTTTGTTTTTGTATTCTGAAGGCTCTAGGGAAGAGAGGATTCTTTCTTGTCTCTTTCAAGTTCTGGTGGTAGATGGCATTCCTTGACCTTTAGACATGTCACTCCAATCTCTGCCTCTATCATCTCATGGAGTTCACTGTGTCTTCATTCTTTTCCCTCTGTGTGCATCTCTGTGTCCAAACTTCCTTTTTCTTATAAGGACACCAGTCATTGGATTAGGGTCCACACTAATCCAATAAAACTACATCTCAACTTGAGTACATCTGCAAAAGCTCTATTTCCAAATAAGATCACATTCTCAGGCTCTGAGTAGACATGAATATTGGGGTGACAGTACTCAATTCAGTACACTGTCAGTTATATTGTATTTCCTTATTCACATGTGCTATTCCACCAGACCATACTCTTTGCCAGGGTGAGTTTGGGGTTTGTTACATTTTACTGCAGTAACTGGTGTGCTTACAATTCTTGGTACATCCTATGTGCTCTGTTGATAGTGACTGAATGAATAAATAAATGGATTCCAATCCAAGGCAATGTCCCTAAATAGAATGTTATCACACACTGGATCTTGAAACACATAATTCAGTTATTGTGGTGAGGTGACCTACATACAAATCCCAAGTTCATCAGGGGTGGATGAACATAAGGGAATGTAGCAATGATTAGGGCTCAGGTGAGAATTGGATCAAAATAGGAATTCCGGAGTTTGCACCAATGACTTAGCTCAATAGGCATTGTTGTTTAAACCACACATGTCCCAAAGAAAGACCTATCCAGGATTGTCCCTTGATTACCTTGACAGTCCTAGGAGATAACCTCTGAGCCCTTGGAATATGCTGTCTAATAAGAGCATTTTATATGCCTGAAATCCTGAGCCATTGCTGTATGTTTACTTCTGCTAGAGCTGAAAACTGCTAAGGTCAATAAGATTAGTCTTTGGAGCACTGCATGTCCATGTGAACAAAGAGCTTCAACACCAAGGCTGGGGTGAGTTTCCCTGGGGTTATGTATCATTGGAATTATATATAATTGCTGAGATAACTAAGTATGTCCCTGTGTGACTCCACTGAGAAAGTCTAGAACCTTGTGTTTGGTTTCTCCTGGAATTTGCCCATATACATTTCCCCTTTGTGAATTTTAACCTGTTTCCTTTCACAGTAAAAAATAAAAATAATAAATAATAAAAATAATCATGAGTAAAATGGTTTTCTTAGTCCTGTAAATTTAAGCAAAGTTTGGAGCCTTAGGATGGTCTTGGGGACTTCCAACACAGTAATAACCAAGTATGCCTAGGGTAGATGATTGTAAGGAGCATGATGTTTGTCACATAGTAACTGCTGAATAAAGTATTAGTTGAATAAGTGAATATTTGTGGTGCATTCATAGGTCAGCTTACCTGATATTGGGGGATGGCTCAAAGTTTTCTCAAGTTGATATCAAAGTCTGGACTCAGGGATACCTTTGCCCCTTCTTTTCTCCAGGCTGAGATAGGCACCTCCTGATGTATTCTTTCCTGTGCCTCTTATCTTCAAAAACTCTTGCTTACACTTTCAAGCTTCTTGAGAACAGGAGCCATGATACATTCTGCTAGATCCAGTTAGTGCCGCATTTAGCCCAGAGTGGAATTCTACTGGAAGCCAGACATTACCTGCCTGCCTTCAGATCTGTTTTTTACTTTTCTCCTAATTCATTTTTATTGGAGCGGGTGTCTCCTTGTGTACAGACAGCCAGGGAAAGGGAAACAAGAGGGAGTGTCTGCTGTCTACCTTTTATAGGCAGAAGTAGCTTTAGGTGTTGAGGTGACCCTGACCACTGGGCACCAGCAACATACCTCCTTCTTTGTTCCTTCAGGCTAGCAGTGGAGAAAGTTCCCTGCTTTGAAAATCTCTGGGTTGCCTTGCCTCTAGTTGCAAGAGTTTCAGAACTCAGAGTGATTCTCTTTTACTCTTGTGGGCCTGGACTGACACACATCTATCTCTTGGCCTTGAGCATCTCTGGATTTCCCAAAAGGTGGGCTATAGATAGCAGGGAAACAGCAGGGTCAGCGCTCATGAGTTACATTACTCAGGAAAGGGGGTGTGTGATCAGTCAGGGGTAGATTTCAAACCAGATGATATGGAGGTGAGCAAGGACAACTTTTTATCAATTCCTATCATTTTAATGACTATTGCTGAGCATTCCAGCCATAAACAAAGACATGGAAGTGAAAAGGCATAAGGGCAACCTGAGAACCTGGATCATGTGTGGTGGCTTTGATCTGTCCCAACTTAACTAAGCTGGGAGTGAAACCCCCAGTTTCTATTTCTAGTATGATTCCCAATTAGTATTGGCCTCAAGGGGCATTTTGCAGACATATTTTTATTCTCTATAGGTAAGGACTGGGTGTGTAATTCATGCATGCTGTCACTGATCTGCTGGTTTACCTGGTTGGCATGGGGTAACACTGAGATCCACATGACATATATGGTTCCTAGAGGGTCTCTTCCTTCAACTTCTCCAAGGCCTAGTCTAGATACAGGGGCGACTCCTTGGCAAAGGGAGCCAGGTTCTCCTGCAGGTCACCTACAGCATTAAGATTGTAGGTGGTATAGGCAGACGTGTTCCCATGCTCTTCCTGATGTAGTTGTCCTTAACTCTTGACTTGGTCTACACCCAGTTTCTTGTTTTTTCACCACTGCCTTGCTTGTCTGATCCATAGGTGGGTAGTCTCAGGGTCAATACCTGATGCAGAGGCAGTAGCCTGTTCAGACTACCCCACCAGCTCTAATCCTTATAACTAATTCCAAATTGTACATCACATGTGGTGTTTTTTGCTTTTCCGATGGAAGCCTCTCTGATACAGGATGGATAATTATTTAAATAGGCAAGAGTGGAAGAGTGTACATAGAAAAAGAAGAAGTAATCAGATCTAGGCCCAGGATAGTCATGTCTACCTATTCCCCCTGCTGCCCAGGGATCTGCACAGTGAGAACTGTAATAACATTGACTCTTACATTTCATTTCATGCTCTGATCCAGAACACAAGGCTACTTCTCCAGAGAACTCCCTGGGAGTGTCAGATTCCATGGCTGCAACAGCATCAGGACAGGCTGTTATTCACAACTGACCTACGCTTAAACAGGGCTCAGAAGATGGAATCACAATCAAAGAAGGGTTATCACAGAGTCAGAGCCTTCAGCCCATAAGTTCTACTTAAGCTCGGAAATAACTTGGAGCCCAATAGGGACCTATACTTGATGAGCTCTGTCAGCCCACATGTTTTCCCACTGAAAATGGGCTCCACTTGGAAAGGTTGATTTATTTGTGTTTTATGGCTTTTTTTGTGGTGAAGGAAAATCAATAAAGCCATTCATTTTTACATTTTAAATGTGCCAGGCAAAATCAAAGCATTATCAAATGTATGCTTTATGTTCTTCATTTCCAAAGGTGAATGGGTATAAATGAATTAAACTTTGATTTGAAAATTACCCAAAGGCTTTTTCCCTTCTCAAGTTCTGCTTCTTTAAGAGAAGCAGACTAAAGAGAGGCTGGGTATGCACTCCCTAGAGTACTGCCTGCCCACATCAATCACTAGAGCTGTGTGTTTTACAGCCTCTGGCACCCTGCTTACCCTTTGCCACTGTTGCCCAGATGCAGAGAGCAGGAGAGAGGGCTTATTACTGGACTCTGCCCAAGTGTGAACCTGGACATGAAGACAACGGGACCAGCAGCACATTTAAGCCTGGCAGGAGATGGTGTGATGCTCATAGGCAGAACGCAGGATGTCGGGACGAGGAGAGCTTTTATCTAACTTTTACCTTAGCCTACCTGAGACATGAGGAGGCCCAACTAGGGCAGTTGAAATGGAGGGTAGAGAAAAGAAGATGAGAATTCAGAGGTCCTTCGGATTCCAAATACTCAGGACATGCATTTGGAAGCAAGAAGGACAGATAAGTCTGAGAAACCTCAGAGACTTCCTGGTGGAACTAGGTGGGTGGTATAAAAAATTAACTGTATGTTCAATTAGAGTTACAAAGGACTTTCTCATGCATTATTTAATGTAATTATCAAAATCTCTTTATAACTTAAGTATTAGAGGAAAAGTAAACTGTAGACACTCAGAAGAAACAGGACATTGGGGTCTACTAATGAGATGTCCAGGTAGTCCATCAAAAGCCTCATGTCAGGATCTGAATGTTTGGGTCAGAGGCTTGGGCTAGAGATTATGTTTAGGGTTGTAAGTTTCTAAGTGATGTAGAAGTCGTGGACATACCTGACCTCACCCAGAGAAAGGTTGCCAAGGGACAAGAAATTAGTAAAACCGGAACCTTAGATTCAATGTCCATTTGAGCAAGATAAAAGAGAGCAACACAGAAGAAATCTGAGGAAGAATTAAGGCAGAGGGACTGCGAAAAGAGAAATTTCAGATGGCAACATTCTGAGTACATTACCTGTATCTGCCTGAGTCAGAAGACATACCAAGTTACTGAGAGCTTCCTGGTATTTTTCTGCTTTGTCTGGAGAGAGATGTGTTCCAGGCTTAGCCAGAGGAGAAAGCCAATCCCACAAGGGTGGAGGACATTAACAATACCACAAGTTATCGGATATTAGTGTTATATTCATATGTTGGAGAAACACAGGGATCCAGAACACAACACCTCACAATACTGAAAATTAACCATTGCCCAACCTGTGAGTGATCTATGTATGACTGATGGAGTTGATCTGACTGTTCTCACTGAAACACATGGCTCACCATCTGCAGCAAGACAAATGTCATTCCTGACCCTTGGGTAAGATTTGCAGGATTTGTGCATATGGCAAAACTGAGTAGATATCCCTACTGAACAGGTGCTGCATTTTACATCACACAAAGAATGGCTCCAACCCTCATCAAGTCTTCATTCACCACCACCATCCCCACTCCATTACTATTTATACCTCTCTTTCATTACTTACTCTGAGGTGTCCAACCCATTCACCAAAAAGAAAGAGTAGGGGATGATCAGTCATGGCACATTGCTTTCTGGGAAAAAAATATCAAATAGAAATCTGTAGGCTGAGATAAGGAGGTTCTGATGTGTCTGTATGTTGGGCATGCAGCTTTTCGGGTATTCTACTGGTTCAGAAAACAAGACCATGAGGCCAGGAAAATATACTCTCTTAATCACATAGGACCTTTTCCATGACATCCTGGGATTGGGCCAGGAGAAATGCATATCAACTCTGCCCTTGACTCAACTAATGGGAAGAGATTTTGAGAGCATTGAGGCAAACAAGAGAAAAGATGGGGCATACCACACAACTTGGTTGTTAAATTGGCTAGATCACTTCAAATTTAAGAACTGATAAGTTACTCAAGCAGTGTAGCTCCTAAAATGACAAACAAGGGATACAGGAAATGTATAAACTTGTACATTTTAAGAACATGCTCAGCTCTTTAGTAGGGTGAAAGAAGAAAGATTCTGTGGCTGTGAACAAAATGCTCTTAAAAGAGAACAGGTTGACCTTTTTAAAACAAGATAAGGTGAAAGGGAAGATAGGTAGAGCCCTTAGGACTGCAAAGCAATGAACATGTGTTATCAAAGAATCTACTTTTGAAGGGGCATAAAGCAAGCTTAGCACTGGGGAAATGTGATGTAGAATACAAATCTAGGTAGCCATTTCATAAGGAAGAGTTAGAGGACATATACCTAGAAATGATTAGGAAGAACATGAGTGCCAAGTTGGGCAGAGGACAGAGATCTGACCCAGCAGTCAGAACTTGTCCCAGGAGTGATCATGATAACAAGACCAGCATCAGTTTTCCAAAGTGACAAAAGCCTGAACATGAAAACTGAAAAGATCATTTTAATTTTAAACCCTGAACACATCTGATAACACATTTGTAGTAAAGATGTTTAGGGGGAAAAAAAAGGAAAATATTTTAGTCACCTAGGCAGAAAGAAGAAAACAGACAATATGCAAGGCTGTGAGGCTGGCTACAACCTTTCTTGCACAAGAAGGCTGGAGGGAAGGCAGCAACAGCCACTAGGGCTTGTTCTGGTTCCAGGAGACAAAGCCATAGCTAGTCTGGCTAGCTTTTATTCAAAAGGCACTCTCAGACATACAGGAGGTCAAAATTATACTACCAAGATCTCTTTTTTAAAAAGTTATCAGAAGACAAACCCCAGCTGAATAAGAGATAAATAAATTAAAAAAGAGTTAATTCTGAATCGTCAGGATGAATATTGTTGTTATGTAATACAATGGCAAAATATTATTCTTGGAAAAGCACATATTTAATGTAAGAAAAATTAATACTGGCATCTTAGGGCTAACATACTACATTTGTCAATAAAGACCACAAACCAGAGAGAAATTTAGATGAATAAAATTCTACTAAATATCCTGTCTTACATTGGGATACAAAAAAAAAGTATTTGATTTTTGTACTTGATATGTATAGAATTACAATCAAAAATATTTTTGAAAACTTGATAAGTCATGACTAATATATATGAATATATACATGTTCCAAATCTCAGAAGGAAATAACAAAAATTCCATTATTCGTTTATCAAAAATACAAAACAACTGATAGAAGACCAAATACTTTAGTTTTTACAATAAACATAAATGAAATTAATTCTCTGAGTTAAAGATATGCTCTCAAATTGGCATGGCCAACTAAAAATCCAATGTTATTCATCTTAAGAAGCATGATTAAAACAATATGAAAAAATATTAAACATAAAATTGGATAGTATGTTAGCACTAAAACACAAAATAATAGAAGTAGTGTTAAGCTAAAAGAAGTACAGGAAATATAAAGGCAAAAAATATTTGAGAAACACAACAAGAGTCTTTTTGTACTAAGAAAGGGTGCAAGTCACAGAGAATTTTTTAAATTTTTAAAAATCTTTTTATTAATATATAATGTATTATTTGTTTCAGGGGTACAGTTCTGTGATTCATCAGTCTTACACAATTCACAGAACTTACCATAGCACATATCCTGCCCAATGTCCATAACATAACCATCCCATCCCTCCAACACCCCTCCACTCTAGCAAACCTGTTTCCTGAGATTAAGAGTCTCTTATGGTTTGTCTCCCTCTCTGATTTCATCTTGTTTCATTTTTTTCCTCTCTTCCCCTATGATCCTCTGCCTTGTTTCTCAAATTCCACACATCACTGAGATCACATGATAGTTGTCTTTCTCAGATTGACTTATTTGGCTTAGCATAATACCCTCTAGTTCTATCCACGTCATTGCAAACGGCAAGTTTTCATTTTTTGATGGCTGCATAATATTTCAGTGTGTGTGTGTGTGTGTGTGTGTGTGTGTGTGTGTGTACCACATCTTCTTTACCCATTCATCTGTTGATGGACATCTAGGTCCTTTCCATAGTTTTGCTATTGTGGACATTGCTGCTATAAACATTGAGGTACATGTGCCCCTTCGGATCACTACATTTGTATCCTTGGGGTAAATACCAAGTAGTGCAATTGCTGGGTCATAGGGTATCTCTATTTACAACTTGTTGAGGAATTTCTGTATTGTTTTCCAGAGTGGCTGCACCACCTTGCATTCCCACATTCTCCACATCCTCACTAACATCTGTCTTTTCCTGACTTGTTAATTTTAACCATTCTGACTGGTGTGAGGTGACAACTCATTGTGGTTTTGATCTGTACTTCCCTGATGCCAAGTAATGTTGAACACTTTCATGTGTCTGTTGTCCATTTGATGTCAAAGATTAGTTGACCATAGACTTGAGGGTCCATTTCTGGGCTTTCTATTCTGTTCCACTGATCTTTGTGTCTGGTACTGGCACAATCACAGAGAATTTTAACAGAATTTAAATTTAGTGGCCCAAACATAGCTTTGCATTTCAGTTTCAGTACTTAGGCATCAAATCACATTATTCATCTTGGATTAATAATATGCTAGCACAATCACTTCACCACATACTTATATTTGACCATCTTTTCCAGTGCCTAGAATGAGATTGATTTTGCTCTGAGAAATGCCTGGTATTTGGGGGCCAAAATAAATAATATAGCAGATACGATCAACATACTGGATGTGCCAATTATCCATTTTTGCTGACCCACTTGAAAGAATCTGGTCCAGAAGAGACCTACAAAATGAGAGAACATGCAGAGTGCTGTGTCTGGTTTCACATTTCCATAACAGAAACTCAAGAAGGGCTTCGAAATGATAAGCAAGTCAGAGATTGAAAACTAGAAGTTTGGAAGTAAATTATGTTTTCCTCACAAGGCCTTCACCCTTCCCCATCCTCCTCTTCCTCTCCCTCCTCTTCCTTTCACTTAATTTCCCCCTTCTTTTTCTCTCCCTCCTCTTCCTTTCCCTGCTTTCTTCTTCCTCTCCTTTCTCCCCCTCCTCTCCCTCATCTTCCTCTCCCACCTCTTTCCCTCTCCTCTGCTATTTTTTCCACTGCCTTCTCTGTTCTTCTTTCTTCTCCTTTCTCTCCCCTATCTTCTTCATCTTTTCCCTTTTTCTTCTTTTTCCTTTCATAATAATTTTTTATTATATTATGTTAGTCACCATACAGTACATATCTGGTTATTGATGTAAAGTTACATGATTCATTACTTGCATATAACACCCAGGGCACCATGCAATACGTGCCCTCCTTACTACCCATTACCAGCCTATCCCATTCCCCCACCCCCCTCCCCTCTGAAGCCCTCAGTTTGTTTCTCAGAGTCCATAGTCCCTCATGCTTCATTCCCCCTTCTGATTACCCCCCTTTCTTTATCCCTTTCTTCTCCTACCAATCTTCCTACTCCTTATGTTCCATATGAGTGAAACCATATGATAATTGTCTTTCTCTGCTTGACTTATTTCACTTAGCATTATCTCCTCCAGTGCCGTCCATGTTGCAGCAAATGTTGAGAAATCGTTCTTTTTGATGGCTGAGTAATATTCCATTGTGTATATGGACCACTTCTTCTTAATCCAGTCATCTGTTGAAGGGCATCGTGGCTCCTTCCATGATTTAGCTATTGTGGACAATGCTGCTATGAGCATTGGGGTGCATGTGGCCCTTCTCTTCACTATGTCTGTATCTTTGGGGTAATTACCCAGTAGTGCAATGGCTGGGTCATAGGGTAGCTCAATTTTTAACTTTTTAAGGGACCTCCACACTGTTTTCCAGAGTGGCTGTACCAACTTGCATTCTCACCAACAATGTAGGTGGTATCCCCTTTCTCCACATCCTCTCCAACAATTGTTGTTTCTTGCCTTGTCAATTTTTGCCATTCTAACTGGCATAAGGTGGTATCTTAGTGTGGTTTTGATTTGAATTTCCCTGATGGCTAACAATTTTGAACATTTTTTCATGTGTCTGTTAGCCACTTGTATGTCTTCATTGGAAAAGTGTCTGTTTATATCTTGTGCCCATTTTATGATTTGTTTATTTGTTTCTCACATATTGAGTTTGAGAAGTTCTTTGTAGATCTTGGATAACAGTCCTTTATCTGTAGTGTCATTTGCAAATATATTCTCCCATTCCACGGGCTGTCTCTTTGTTTTTTTTACTGTTTCCTTGGCTGTGCAGAAGCTTTTTATCTTGAAGAAGTCCCAGAATTTCATTTTATCTTTTGCTTCTCTTGCTTTTGAAGATATATCATGAAAAAGGTTGCTGTGGCCGATGTCATAGAGGTTGCTGCCTATGTTCTCCTCTAGGATTTTGATGGATTCCTGTCTCACACCAAGGTCGTTCATCCATTTAGACCTTATCTTTGTGTATGGTGTGAGAGAGTGGTCAAGTTTCATTCTTTTGCATGTAGCTGTCCAATTTTCCCAGCACCATTTATTGAAGAGACTGTCTTTTTTCCACCGGATGTTTTGTCCTGCTTTATCAAATATTAGTTGCCCAAAGAGCCGAGGGTCCATTTCTGGGTTCTCTATCCTGTTCCATTGGTGTATGTGTCTGTTTTTGTGCCAGTACCATGCTGTCTTTGTGATCACAGCTTTGAAGTACAGCTCGAAATCTGGCATTGTGATGCCCCCAGCTTTGTTTTTCCTTTTCAACAATTCCTTGGAGATTCGGGGACTTTTCTGTTTCCACACAAATTTAAGCGCTGTTTGTTCCAGTTCTTTGTAAAATATCATTGGTATTTTGATCGGGATAGCATTGAAAGTGTAGATTGCTCTGGGTAGCACGGTCATTTTAACTATGTTAATTCTTCCGATCCATGAGCATGGAATATTTTTTCGTCTTTTGTGTCTTCTTCAATGGCTTTCAAGAGTGATTTGTAGTTTCTAGAATATAGATCCTTTATGTCTCTGGTTAAGTTAATTCCAAGATAACATATGATTTTTGGTGCTATTGTAAAATAAATGGATTTCCTAATTTCTCTTTCATCAGTCTCATTATTTGTGTATAGAAATGCAACTGATTTCTGAGCATTGATTTTGTAATCCACCACATTCCTGTATTGCTTTATAAGTTCTCGTAGTTTGGGGGTGGAGTCGTTTGGGTTTTCCATATAGAGTATCATGTCATCTGCGAAGAGAGACAGTTTGACTTCTTATTTGCCAATTTGGATACCTTTTATCCCTTTTTGTTGTCTGATTGCTGTTGCAAGGACTTCTAGTACTAAATGAATAATAATGGCGAGAGTGGGCATCCTTGTTGTGTTCCTGATCTTAAGGGAAAGGCTTTCTGTTTTTCCCTATTGAGAATGATATTTGCTGTAGTCTTTTCATAGATGGTTTTTATGAAATTGAGGACTGTACTCTCTATCCCTACACTCTGAAGGGTTTTAATCAGGAAAGGATGCTGTATTTTATCAGATGCGTTTCTGCATCTATTGAGAGGATCATATGATTCTTGACTTTTTTCTTGTTGATATAACCTATCACACTGATAGATTTGCGAATGTTGAACCACCCTTGCATCCCAGGGATGAATCCCACTTGGTAATGATGGATAATCCTTTTAATGTACTGTTGGATCCTATTAGCTAGGATCTTGTTGAGAATTTTGCCGTCCATATTCATCAGGGATTTCGGTCTGTAATTCCCCTTTTTGATGGGGTCTTTGCCTGGTTTGGGGATAAAGGTAATATTGGCCTCATAGAATGAGTTTGGTAGTTTTCCTTCTGTTTCTATTTCTTGAAATAGCTTTAGGAGAATAGGTATTATGACTTCTGAGAATGTTTGGTAGAATTCCCCAGAGAATCCATTAGGTGCTGGAGTTTTGGTTTTGGAAGTTTTTAATCACTGCTTCAATTTCTTCATAATTATTTGGTCTGATTAAAAAATCAATTTCTTCCTGTTTCAGTCTTGGTAGTTTAATGGTTTTCCAGGAAAGCCTCCATCCCTTCAAGGTTGCTTAATTTATTGGCATCAAGCTGTGGATAAAAGTTTGTATTGATCCTTCCTATTTCATTGGTGTTGTTTGTGACCTCTCCCTTTTCATTCATAATTTTATTAATTTGGGTCTTTTCTCTATTCTTTTGTATAATTCTTGCCAGTGGCTTATCTATTTTATTATTGTTCCAGCTTCTAGAGGTGAGAATATAAAAACTTCAGTTTAGATTTTTCTATTCTTTTGAGTGAGGCTTGGATGGCTATGTATTTCCCCCATAGGACTGCCTTTGCAGTGTCCCACAGGTTTTGGACCGTTGTGTTTTCATTCTCGTTGACCTCCATAAATTGTTTAAATCGATTTTTGATTTCCTGGTTTATTGAATCATTCTGGAGCAGGATGATTCTTAGTCCCCAAGTGTTTGTGAGTTTCTTCCAAATTTTTCCTTGTGGTTGCGTTCCAATTTCAAAGCATTGTGGTCTGAGAATATGCAGGGAATAATTTTAGTCTTTTGGTATTGCTTGAGACCTGTTTTGTGACCCAGAACATGGTCTATTCTTTAGAATGTTCCATGGGCATTAGAATAGAATGAGTATTCTTTTGTTCTGGGCTGTAGTGTTCTATATATATCTATAAGGTCTATACGGTCTAGTATGACACTCAAAACTCTTGTTTCTTTGTCAATTTTCTGCTTAGGTGATTTATCTATTGCTGATAGTGGAGTGTTGAGGGCCCCTACTATTAACGTATTTTTATCTATATGTCTCTTTATTCTGGTTAAGAGTTGGCTTGTGTATCTTGCTGCTCCCCTGTTGGGGGCATAGATGTTTATAATATCATATCCACTTGTTGGATACATCCTTTAAGAATAATATAGTGCCCTTCTGTATCTCTAACTATAATCTTTAGTTTAAAATCCAATCTGTCTGATATGAGAATTGGTACCCCATCTTTCTTTTGAGGTCCATTGGCATGAAAGATTGTTTTCCATCCCTTTACTTTTAGTCTGGATGTATCTTTAGGTTCAGAAAGAGTCTCTTAGTAGAGAGCAAATGGATAGGTCATGTCTTTTTATCCAATATGCAACCCTGTGGCTTTATGGGAGCATTTAGGCCATTCACATTGACAGTGATTTTTGAGAGATATGATTTTAATGATGCCATGTTGCCAGTAAAGTCTTTGTTTCTATTGATTGTGACTTTCTGCTCTGTATCACTCTTGGGGCCTTTTTACTTTTGTAGAACCCTCCTTAATATCTCCTGTAGGGCTGGTTTCCTGGTTAGAAAATTGGTCAGTGACTGGCAATTCTGGAAGGTCCTTATCTCTCCATCAATTCTGAATGACAGCCTTGCTGGATAAAGGATTCTTGGCTGCATGTTTTTCTCTGCAAGAGCTTTAAAAATGCCCCCTCAACACTTTCTCTCATTCCAAGTCTGTGTAGACAGGTCTGACCTAATCCTGATACTTTTGCCTTGGTACGTGAGAAATTTCTTGCCCTGGCTGCTTTTAATACTTTATCCCTGGATCTAAAGTTTGCAACTTGCATTATGATGTGACGTGGTGTAGGTTTGTCGTGGTTGAGCTTGGGAGGGGTCCTCTCTGCCTCTTGGACACGAATGCTTGTTTCCTTTGCTAGATGAGGGAATTTTCTGCTACAATTTGTTCAAATATCTCTTCTAGACCTCTCTTTCTCTTCACTCCCTTGGGGATGCTGATGATTCTGACATTGGAACATTTCATGGAGTCAGTAATCTTCTGTAACCTACATTCTTGAGATTGGATTTTTTGAGCCAAGTTTCTGTTTTAGCTTTCTCTTCTACCAACCCATCCTCCAATTCACTGATTCGTTCTTCTGCCTCATTTACTCTGGCCGTCAGAGCCTCTAGTTTTGACTGCATTTGATTCATGGCATTTTTAATTTCTGCCAGGTTCTCTCTCATTTCCACCCTTAGAGATTCTACATTGTCGTTAAAATGTTCATTAATACTTTTTTCAAGTCTACACATCATCTTGACCAATGTTTCTGAACTCCAGTTCTGATAATTTGATTATATCCATATCCATGAGTTTTGTGGCAGAGGCCACAGACTCATTATCTTTTCTTTGCTGGGGGGGATTTCTCCTTTTCATCATTCTGATGAGGAGAGGTTGTGGGGTTGTCCAGAGCCCAAATAATTGACCAGGACCCACGCAGTGTACACTTGTTTTATAGGGACCTTAGTGATGTGAGCTTCTTGATTTTTCAGCCTGCCTTCTGGGGGAGGGGCCTGACACTCTGATACTCAGGCATCCCTATTTGTGTAGAGTCTCCCAGTCCCCTGCGAGAGGGGATGGGGATGGGTACAATGTGTGTTGGTATTTCCGGGCTTTTGTTCTCTGGCAACTTTCCCTGGTGGTTTGCTGTGCCTCTTCTTCTTTTTTTTTTTTTTTAAAGATTTTATTTATTCGACAGAAATAGAGACAGCCAGTGAGAGAGGGAACACAAGCAGGGAGAGTGGGAGGGGAAGAAGCAGGCTCCCAGCGGAGGAGCCTGATGTGGGGCTCGATCCCATAACGCTGGGATCACGCCCTGAGCCGAAGGCAGATGCTTAACCGCTGTGCCACCCAGGCGCCCCTGCTGTGCCTCTTCTGAGAGTCAGAGCAGCAGTGGCTGAATCCTAGCCTCTGTCTCAGAACAGAGAGGTCACGGTCCACTCCCACAGCTCTTCTGGCCACTTTAACTCTGTTTCTGTTGGTGCTGCTAAAAACCCTACAGCATCCCAGGATGTGCGCCACACAGCCAGCGTTCCAGCCCTCACTTCTGGGGCCAGCATTTCTCTGTCCTTTGTGTTTCTAACACCACCAGCCACCAGCCACTCCCACGCGCTCTGGAGCTCCATTTCAGTGTGGTTTGTGCGCACTCCAGAGCTCCAGTTTTAGACTGGTTGCGCACGTTCCCAGGCTCATGGTCTCAGTCTGCTCTCTCGCAGGTACCTGTCCATGAGTCTGCCCACTCCCCAAGTGCAGGTGACTACTGCTTCCCAGCGCCCAAGGAGGAGGCTCCCTCCCCCTTCCGTTTATCTTCCAATATCTGTGTGGGGATTCATGGCTCCCCGCTTCTTACCTCACTACTCAGCACTGGAGATATTCATTTGTAGAGAGCCAGATATATATATCTTCCTGCATCTCAGGCTGATTCCGTGGGTGTTCAGGATGGTCTGGTACCTATCCAGCTCGACTCAGGGGACCACTGAAAAAGGGGACCCCTACTCCTCTGCCATCTTAACTCCTCCCCCTCTCCCTTTTTCTTCTTTAATTAAAATATGTATTTTTCAAGACTTCTCTATACAGTCTGAAGGGGTCATGAATGAATGAGAGGGGATAGGTACCAGACCAGCCTAAACAACCACGGAACCAGCCTGAGACGCAGGAAGACGCATCTAGATCTCTACAAATGAACATCTCCAGCGCTGAGTATTGAGGTATGAAGTGGGGAGCCATGAAACCGCACACAGTTATCGGAAGATAAATGGAAGGGGGAGGGAGCCACCGCGTTCGGGCGCCGGGAAGTGGTAGCCACTTGCACAGGAGAGCGGGCATGGCTCGCTGACGGCACCCGCAAAACAGCAGACTGAGACCGTGAGCCGGGTGCACGCCACCAGGCATCTCGCGGAACACCGGAATCCCGGTGCGCTCACCGGATCCAGACTGAGACCGGGAGCTTCCGGAGCGCGCGCGGGGCGGCTGGCGGCTGGCGGCATTAGAAACACAAAGGACAGAGACGCGCTGGCCCTGGAAGTGAGGTCTGGGACGCCGGGTGTGGGGCGCACATCCCGGGACCCTGCAGGGTTGAGCAGCACCAACAGTAACAGAGTTAAAGTGGCCAGAACATTAGTAGAGAACAGGCCGCAATCCCTCTGTTCTGTGACAGAGGTAGAAATTCGGCCGCTGCTGCTCTGACTCTCAGAAGAGGCACAACAGACCGCCAGGGAAAGCCGCCAGAGAACAAAAGCCTGGAAATACCGGCTCAGAGAGTGCCCATCCCCATTCCCCCTCGCAGGGGACACGGAGACTCTACCCAAAGAGGGTTACCTGAGTATCAGTGTGGCAGGCCCCTCCCCCAGAACACAGAAGGCAGGCCGAAAAATCAAGAAGCCCACAACCCGGGCGCCTGGGTGGCGCAGTCATTGAGTGCCTGCCTTTGGCTTAGGGCGTGATCCCGGAGTTCCAGAAAGGAGTCCCTCATCGGGCTCTTCTGCTGGGAGCCTGCTTCTTCCTCTCCCACTCCCCTGCTTCTGTTCCCTCTCTCGCTGGTTGGCTGCCACATAAATAAATAAATAAAATCTTTAAAGAAGAAGCCCACATCCCTAAGATCCCTATAAAACAAAGGGCGCGGCCTGGGACCCAGTCAATAATTTGGGCTCTGGAAACCCAGCAACCTCTCCTCATCAGAATGACAAGAAGGAGAAGGCCCCCCCCCCCCAAGCAAAGAAAAGACAGTGAGTCTGTGGCCTCTGCCACAGAAATAATGGATATGGATGTAACCAAATTATCAGAAATGGAATTCAGAGTAACGATGGTCAAAATGATGAGTAGAATTGAAAAAACTATTAACGAAAAGGTTACTGAGAATATAGAATCCCTAAGGACAGAAATGAGAACGAATCTGACAGAAATTAAAAATTCTATGAGCCAAATGCAGGCAAAACTAGAGGCTCTGACTGCCAGGGTCGCAGAAGCAGAGGAACGGGTTAGTGAATTGGAGGATGGGTTAATAGAGGACAAAATGAAAATAGAAGATGGTCTTAAAAAAATCCACACCCATGAATGTAGGTTACGGGAGATTACTGACTCAATGAAACGATCCAATATTAGAATCATCGGCATCCCCGAGGGGGTGGAGAAAAACAGAGGTCTAGAAGAGATATTTGAACAAATTGTAGCTGAAAACTTCCCTAATCTAGCGAGGGAAACAAACATTCGTGTCCAAGAGGCAGAGAGGACCCCTCCCAAGCTCAACCATGAAAAACCTATGCCACGTCACGTCATAGTGCATTTTGCAAATATTAGATGCAAGGATACAGTATTGAAAGCGGCCAGGGCAAAGAAATTTCTCACGTACCAAGGCAAAGGCATCAGAATTACGTCGGACCTGTCTACACAGACCTGGAATGAGAGAAAGGGTTGGGGGAGCATATTTAAAGCTCTTTCAGAGAAAAACATGCAGCCAAGGATCCTTTATCCAGCAAGGCTGTCATTCAGAATTGATGGAGAAATAAAGACATTTCAGAATCGCCAGTCACTAACCAATTTTGTAACCATGAAACCAGCCCTACAGGAGATATTATGGGGGGTTCTATAAAAGTAAAAAGGCCCCAAGAGCGATACAGATCAGAAAGTCACAGCCAATACAAACAAAGACTTTACTGGCAACATGGCATTATTAAAATCATATCTCTCAGTAATCAGTCTTAATGTAAATGGTTTGAACCATCCCATAAACGCCACAGGGTTGCAGATGGGATAAAAAGAAATGACCCATCCATTTGCTGTCTACAAGAGACTCATTTCAAACCCAAAGATGCATTCAGACTGAGAGTAAGGGGATGGAGTACCATCTTTCACGCAAATGGACCTCAAAAGAAAGCTGGGGTAGCAATTCTCATATCAGATAAATTGGATTTTAAACTACAGACTATAGTTAGAGATGCAGAAGGGCACTATATTCTTCTTAAGGGAAGTATTCAACAAGTGGATATGACAATTATAAATATATATGCCCCCAACAGGGGAGCAGCAAGATACACAAGCCAACTCTTAACCAGAATAAAAAGACATATAAATAAAAATACATTAATAGTAGGGGACCTCAACACTCCACTATCAGAAATAGACAGAACACTCTGGCAAAAACTAAGCAAAGAGTCACAGGCTTTGAATGCCATACTTGACGAGTTGGACCTCTTAGATATATATAGAACACTACACCCCAGAACCAAAGAACTCATTCTATTCTAATGCCCATGGAACATTCTCAAGAATAGACCATGTTCTGGGACACAAAACAGGTCTCAGCCGATACCAAAAGATTGAAATTATCCCCTGCATATTCTCAGACCACAACGCTCTGAAATTGGAACTCAACCACAAGGAAAAATTTGGGAGAAACTCAAACACTTGGAGACTAAGAACCATCCTGCTCAGGAATGACTCGATAAACCAGGAAATCAAAAATCAAATTAAACAATTTATGGAGACCAATGAGAATGAAAATACAACAGTCCAAAACCTATGGGATACTGCAAAGGCAGTCCTAAGGGGGAAATACATAGCCATCCAAGCCTCACTCAAAAAAATAGAAAAATCTAAAATGCAGTTTTTATATTCTCACCTCAAGAAGCTGGAACAGCCACAGAGGGACAGGCCTAATCCACGCACGAGGAAGCAGTTGACCAAAATTAGAGCTGAAATCAATCAAGCAGAAACCAGAAGTACAGTAGAGGAGATCAACAGGACTAGAAGATGGTTCTTGGAGAGAATCAATAAAATTGACAGACCACTGGCAACACTTATCCAAAAGAAAAGAGAAAGGACCCAGATTATTAGAATTATGAATGAAAAAGGAGAGGTCACGACGAACACCATTGAAATTGGAAGGATTATTAGAAAGTTTTATCAACAGCTATATGCCAATAAACTAAGCCATCTGGAAGATATGGAATCTTTCCTGGAAAACTATAAACTACCATGATTGAAACAGGAAGAAATTGATTCCTTAAACAGGCCAATTAATTATGAAGAAATTGAGTCAGTGATAAACAACCTTCCAAATAACAAAACTCCAGGCCCAGACGGTTTTCCTGGGGAATTCTACCAAACATTCAAAGAAGAAATAATACCTATTCTCCTAAAGCTATTTCAAAAAATAGAAACAGAAGGAAAGCTACCAAACTCATTCTATGAGGCCAATATTACCTTGATCCCCAAACCAGGCAAAGACCCCATCAAAAAGGAGAATTACAGACCGATTTCCCTAATGAATATGGACGCCAAAATCCTCAACAAGATCCTTGCTAATAGAATCCAACAGTACATTAAAAGGATTATCCATCACGATCAAGTGGGATTCATACCTGGGATGCAAGTGTGGTTCAATATTCGCAAATCAATCAGCGTGATACATCATATCAACAAGAAAAGACTCAGGAAACATATGATCCTCTCAAGGGATGCTGAAAAAGCATTTGACAAAATACAGCATCCTTTCCTGATTAAAACCCTTCAGAGTGTAGGAATAGAAGGTACATTTCTCAATCTCATAAAAGCCATCTATGAAAAGCCTACTGCAAATATTATTCTCAATGGGGAAAAGCTGGAAGCCTTTCCCTTAAGATCAGGAACTCGACAAGGATGCCCACTCTCGCCACTATTATTCAACATAGTACTAGAAATCCTTGCAACAGCAATCAGACGACAAAAAGGGATCAAAGGTATTCAAATCGGCAAAAAAGAGGTCAAAATGTCTCTTTGCAGATGACATGATACTGTATATGGAAAATCCAAAAGAAGCCACTCCCAAATTATTAGAAGTTATAGAGCAATTCAGTAACGTGGCGGGATACAAAATCAATGCTCAGAAATCAGTTGCATTTCTATACACGAATAACGAGACCGAAGAAAGAGAAATTAGGGAATCCATCCCATTTACAATAGCACCAAAAACCATACGTTACCTTGGAATTAACTTAACCAGAGACGTAAAGGACCTATATTCTAGAAACTATAAATCACTCTTGAAAGACATTGAGGAAGACATAAAAAGATGGAAAGATATTCCATGCTCATGGATCGGAAGAATTAACATAGTTAAAATGTCCATGCTACCCAGAGCAATCTACACTTTCAATGCTACCCGATCAAAATACCGAGGACATTTTTCAAAGAACTGGAACAAACAGTCCTTAAATTTGTATGGAAACAGAAAAGGCCCCGAATTGCCAAGGAACTGTTGAAAAGGAAAAACAAAGCTGGGGGCATCACAATGCCGGATTTCGAGCTGTACTACAAAGCTGTGATCACAAAGACAGCATGGTACTGGCACAAAAACAGACACATAGACCAATGGAACAGAATAGAGAAACCAGAAATGGACCCTTGGTCTTTGGGCAACTAATATTTGATAAAGCAGGAAAAAACATCTGGTGGGAAAAAGACAGTCTCTTCAATAAATGGTGCTGGGAAATTGGACAGCTACATGCAAAAGAATGAAACTTGACCACTATCTCACATCATACACAAAAATAAACTCCAAATGGATGAAAGACCTCTATGTGAGACAGGAATCCATCAAAATTCTAGAGGAGAACATAGGCAACAACCTCTAAGACATCGGCCAAAGCAAACTTTTTCATGACACATCACCAAAGGCAAGAGAAACAAAAGATAAAATGAATTTATGGGACTTCATCAAGATTAAAAGTTTCTGCACATACAAGGAAACAGTCAGAAAAACTAAGAGGCAGCCCATGGAATGGGAGAATATATTTGCAAATGACACTACAGATAAAGGACTGGTATCCAAGATCTACAAAGAACTTCTCAAACTCAATACACGAGAAACAAATAAACAAATCAAAAAATGGGCAGAAGATATGAACAGACACTTTTCCAATGAAGACATACAAATGGCTAACAGACACATGAAAAAATGTTCAAAATCATTAGCCATCAAGGAAATTCAAATCAAAACCACACTGAGATACCACCTTATGCCAGTTAGAATGGCAAAAATAGACAAGGCAAGAAACAACAATTGTTGGAGAGGATGTGGAGAAAGGGGATCCTTCCTACATTGTTGGTGGGAATGCAAGTTAGTACAGCCACTCTGGAAAACAGTGTGGAGGTCCCTTAAAAAGTTAAAAATTGAGCTACCCTATGACCCAGCCATTGCACTACTGGGTATTTACGCCAAAGATACAGATGTAGTGAAGAGAAGGGCCATATGCACCCCAATGTTCATAGCAGCAATGTCCACAATAGCTAAATCGTGGAAGGAGCCGAGATGCCCTTCAACAGATGACTGGATTAAGAAGTTGTGGTCCATATATACAATGGAATATTACTCAGCTATCAGAAAGAACGAGTTCTCAACATTTGCTACAACATGGACAGCACTGGAGGAGATAATGCTAAGTGAAATAAGTCAAGCAGAGAAAGACAACTATCATATGATTTCTCTCATCTATGGAACATAAGAACTAGGATGATCAGTAGGGGAAGAAAGGGATAAAGAAAGGGGGGGTAATCAGAAGGGGGAATGAAACATGAGAGACTATGGACTATGAGAAAGAAACTGAGGACTTTAGAGGGGAGGGGGGTGGGGGAATGGGATAGACCGGTGATGGGTAGTAGGAGGGCACGTATTGCATGGTGCACTGGGTTTTATACACAACTAATGAATCATCGAGCCTTACATCGGAAACCAGGGATGTACTGTATGGTGACTAACATAATATAATAAAAAAATCATTAAAAAAAAATGTGTATGGAACCGGAAAAGACCTGAAATCACCAGGGGATTGTTGAAAGAGAAAACCAAAGCAAGGGGCATCACAATTATGGTCTTCAAGCTACATTAGAAAGCTATGATCATCAAGATAGCATGGTATTGGCACATAAACAGGCACGTAGATCAATGGAACAGAATAGAGAGTCCAAGATACGGATGTAGTGAAAAGAAGGGGCACATGCACCCTGATGTTCATAGCAGCAATGTCCACAATAGCCAACCAGTGGAAGGAGTCAAGATGTCCTTTGACAGTGAATGGATAAAGAATATGGGGTTCATATGTACAATGAAATATTACTTAGTCATCAGAAAAGACTACTCTCAGCCATTTGCATTTACATGGATGAAACTGGAGGGGATTATGCTAAGTGAAAGAAGTCAAGCAGAGAAAGACAATTATCATATGGTTTCACTTATATGTGGAATAAAAGGAATAGCACAGAGAACCATAGGTGAATGGAGGGAAAACTGAATGGGAAGTAATCAGAGAAGGAGATAAACTATGAGAGACTCTGGACTCCAGGAACAAGGGTTACAGAATTGAGTGGGTAGGGAGATGGGGGCAAATACGTGATGGATATTAAGGAGAGCATGTCTGGTGATGAGCACTGGGTGTTATAGACAACTAATGAGTCACTGAACATTACATGAAAAACTAAAAAAAAAAAAAAGAAAATAAAAAAAAATGTATTATGTGTCACACAAAAATACATTTTATATAATAAACTCTCAATTTGCCTTGAAAATTTATAGAAATAAGGTAATATATGTAATTTGTTAAGTGTTAATCCTAGATGACAACACATTCAATGTGGTAGAGAAACGTACTTTTTTACAGACTACGTTATGCTAGGTACCGGGCTTTACACTATGACCATATTTTTCTAAAGTATTTTTAATATATTCCTGTCAACAACACTTACCCATCTATAAAATAATGATAATTTCTATTACTGTTATTAATCTCTAGATCTAGAAATTGAGCTAGGTATTTTAAATAAAAATTCCTAAGGACACAAGCCTAATACAGGTCCATTCAAGACTGGAATTTGGGTTTGTCTTTAGAGCAATATTAAAAAGCACAAGAATAGTAAACTTAAAAATATTTGGGGGGGTTCTGCTTCTACTGTTTCACACAGGTCAATTAGTAAACTGGAAACAGATGAGAAAAAATTTTTAGTTCTTGAACAGACAACACAAAAGTGAGATTACCAAGACAAGGGAAAAATGACATCTACAATATTTGCACTTTTCTTCATAGAGACACTTTGTAATAGCATAGAGCAGGCACCTCAAGCAGAATACTGGGGTCTAACTCTATTGAAGAAATAAGAAATGGAATTGTGAAGTTAAAGTAGCTAAAAATTATAGGGGAAAGTAAAGGACAGAATTTCTTTTAGTTTATTTTTGAACAAACACCAAGCTAATACATGGGTTGGATAAGGCTAGTCAAAGAACTGCCATGGTGATAAAGTCTGAACGGTTCCTAGAACTCACACACTGCTGAAAGAATTCAAATTTTAAAGAACCAAAGTGGAGTTGCCTTGCAAACCATTCAAAACCAACCTTAGCAGTCAGAATAAACTGTAGCTATAATAGAACCTACTTTAGACCTGACCCAACAAAACTTTAAAACATGCCTCAAAAAGTTTGTCATGGAACAAACTGATACTCAAATAAATTAACAGTTGGGGGGGAGATTAAAGTCAACAAACTTTTATTTTCAAAAAAAAAAATTATTTATTTATTTATTTATTTATTTATCAGAGAGAGAGAGAGAGCCAGCAAGAGAGAGCACAAGCAGGAGGAGTGGCAGGCAGAGGGAGAAGCGGGCTCCTTGCCAAGCAAGGAACCCGATGCAGGACTCGATCCCAGGACCCTGCAATCATGACCTAAGCCAAAGGCAGATGCTTAAGAGACTGAGCCACCCAGGCATCCCTCAGCAAACTTTTAAAAACAGCAAGAAGTTCAGATGCTCAACAATATAACAATCTCAATGTTTAGCATCCAACAACAACAAAAAATACTAGACATAGAAAGAAGCAGGAAAAATGTTAGTCATAACGAGCAGAAATATCAGTCAATAGAAGCAGCCTCAAAACTGGCAGAGATGATGGAATTAGAAGACATCCATTATATACATGCTGAACTGTTTAAAGTAAGACAAAAACATAATGAGGAAAGAAATGGAAAATATTTAAAAAATCAAATGAAACTTCCATAAATGATAAAAATATACTATATACAAAGTGAAAAAATTAGCAGATAGGTTTAACACAAGACTAGACACTGTGTAAAAGTAGAAAATATCCAAACAAATAGAAACTATTCAGCTGAAGCACACAGGAAAAAGAAAGTTAAAAATAAACAAAGAATCAGTGACTCTGGGACAATTTCAAGTAGTCTGACAGATATGTAATTAGAGCTCCAGAGGAAGTAGGGGAAGAAAAAAAAATGCCTCCATTAATAAAAGACAAAAAGTTTCCAATTTGATGCAAACTATAAACCCACAAATCAAAGAAGATTAATGAAATTCAAGTAGGCCAAACACAAAGAAAACTACACAAAAAGGATATCATAATACAATTGCTGAAAACCAGTGCTAAATAGAAAGTCTTAAAGCATCCAGAGGAAAAATGGGCATTACATATATGGGGACAAAACAGGAACGATGAAAGCCTTCTTTCAAAGAACCAATGCAAGTCAGAGGACAATATAATTACATATTTATAGTGCCATTTTAAAAAATGTTGTCCTGGAATTTTATTTACAATGAAAATACCCTTAAAAATGATGATAAAAAAAAGTTTTCAAAAAAACTATATACTGAGAGGATAGAATTTTCAGCTAGCAGACCTGCACTTTAAAAACACTAAAGGAGGTTTTCAGACTTAAAGAAAAAATACCAAAAAGAAATTAAAATATTAAGGAGCAATAATGAGTGTCATAAATGCTAAATATGTACATAATAAAACGACATATTCATGTAAGCATAAAAGATATAAAGGACAAAACATTTCCTAAGGTTCACTAAAAATATATAATTGGCTGCTTAAAGCAAAAATAATGACCACATTTTGCTAGACATATATGTTGAAATAAAAATTTGACAACAATTCACAAAGTTTAGAAGAAGGGATATAAATTTTCTTATATATAAATGGGTATATCATTTGAAGGAAAACTGACAAATTAAAGATGTGTATTATAAATCCTTGGGCAAATACATGAAAACAATTTAATAAAGCGGTTAAGCTAACAAGTCACTAATACAGATACAAAGAAATAGTAAACATATTCAATACAAAATAGGAAAGGAAAGAGAGAGAACAGAAAAGCAGATAATAGAAAACAAATACCAAGATAGTATTGATAGTATATAAAGTAAATTATTGAAATATCAGAATAAATGTAGGAGATTATTAGATTGTGTATTATGACAAGATCAACTATTTTCTGTATAAAATATTATACTTTTAATATAAAGATACAGACTAAATAAAAGAATTAAACCAGATACAGTAGGCAGAGCCTAATGATAAGGACTGTGGGGGGCCAATAACATTAATGTCAGACAAAGAAAACTACTAAATAAGGAATACTACTAGGGAAAAAGAGGAAGATTTTATAAAATAAAATATCCAATTCATCAAGAAGATATAACAACTTAAATGTATAGGCATCAAACGGCAAATGAAGACATGAAGCAAAACCTGCCACAACTTCAAGCACACATAGACACTGTAGCAGGACATGTTAACACTACATTTTCAGTATTTAGTAGGCAGAAAGTAAGGAAGAAGATAAGAGACTTGAATAACAGTGCCCACCAAATTGGTCTACTTGACATTTATAGAATATGCTTCAAACAGCTGAAGAATACAAATTTTTTAGAGAATAACTAAATTTGTTTGTAATTGAAACATTCATTGAGCTAGACATAACCTAAGATTTAAAACAAGTCTCATATAAGTTAAAAAAGAAAATCATACAAAGAATACTCTGATCGTAACAATATTAACTTGAAGGTAATAACAGAAATATATATGTAAAATTATCAAATATTTGGAAATTAAACATCATATTTCTAAAAATGCAAGGAACAAAGAAGGAGTTACATGGTAAAATTAAGAGTTATTTTTAACTGAATGAAAATGAAAACACAGCATATAAAATTAAAATTCAGGTCAGTCAGGACTTAGTGGGAAATATCTAGCTTTAAATGCCTATGTTAGAAATGAAAAAAAGATATAAAGAGAACGATTACCCAACATTTGCAGCAACATGGATGGAACTGGAAGAAATTGTGCTAAGTGAAATAAGTCAAGCAGAGAAAGACAACTATCATATGGTTTCACTCATTTATGGAACATAAGAAATAGCAGGGAGATCGGTAGGAGAAGGAAGGGAAGAATGAAGGAGGGGTAAACAGAAGGGGGAATGAACCATGAAAGACTATGGACTCTGGAAAACAAACTGAGGGCTTCAGAGGGAAGGGGGTTTGGAGATTGGGATAGGCTGGTGATGGGTATTAAGGAGGGCATATATTGCATGGAGCACTGGGTGTTATATGCAAACAATGAATCATGGAACACTACATCAAAAAATAAGGATGTACTGTATGGTGCCTAACATACCATAATAGAAAAATTTTAAAAAGTCAACAATCTAAGCTTCTACCTTAAATTAGAAAAATAGCAAATGAAACATAAAGAAAAGGAAATAATAAAAACAAAAACAGAAAATGATTAGAAAACAGAAAACTATAGTGCAAATCAATGATGCTAACAAGTGTTTCCTTTAAAATATAAATAAAACTGATGAACTTATAGCTAGACTGATCAAGGAAAAGTGAAAGAAGATGAAAATTACTATATGAGGAATAAAAAAAAGAACTTCACTAAATATTCCTCAGGCACTAAAGGGATAATAAGTAAATATTATTAGTAACTTTATGCCAACAAGTTTGACAATATATATGAAATGGTCAAATACTAGAAAAATATTACTTACAAAAATATGAAACAGAAAATCTGAAGACATATTTTAAGTAGAAAATTGTAATTAAAAATTTTTCCACAAAGAAAACTATAGGCTGAGATAACTTCACCTACAAGCTATATACCAAACTTTTAAAGAAGAAATAATATCAATCCTAAATAATGTCTTTTTAAAAATTTTATTTAAATTCTAGTTAGTTAACATATAGTGTAGTATTGATTCCAAGAGTAGAATTTAGTGATAATGTCTTTTTAGAAAAATGAGAAAACTCTTATTGACTTATTTTATGAGTCTTATTGACTTATTTTATGAGTTTATTACCCTGATACTCAAAGCAAAAACAGTTGAAGATAAGAATATCAAACACCAATATCTCTTATAAACATATACATGAAAATACTTTTAAAAATTAGCAAGTGGAGGCACGTAGGTGACTCAGTTAGTTAAGAGTCTGCCTTAGGCTCAGGTCAAGATCTTAGGGTCCTGGCTCAGCAGGAAGCCTGCTTCTCCCTCCCCTCTGCCTGCAGCTCCCCCTGCTTGTGCTCTCTCTCTCTCTCTCTGTCAAATAAATAAATAAAATATTTTTATTAAAAAATTAGCAAATGAAATTCACGATATATCATGAGCAACTTGAGTTTATCCAAGGAATGTAAGATCAGTTTAATGTTTGAAAATCAATCATCATAATTCACTGTATTGATAGAATAAAAAAAACAAATCTCTACTTCAACAAATGCAAAAAAAATCTAAAAATTTCAACACCAATTCATGATGAAAATTTTCAGAATACGTAGAATAGAAAAGACTTTCACAACTCAATGAAGAGCATCTTCAAAAAACCTTTAATTAACATTGTACTTAATGATGAAGGACTCAAGAGTATTATCTGAAAGTTGGCACTACATGCAAAAATGTCTATAATCAGCATAAGTATTTCCAAAATTTATAAAGAAATTCAAATGTCTTAGCATATCTAAAACTGTCTTTAAAAAAAAGTTAAATTACCATAGCATTTAATCTCAGGCTTACTTTAAAGCAATAAGATAAAGACAGTGTGACTTTTGTATAAAGACAGACAAAATTCAGTGAGCCATGACTTATTTTTTACTAAAGTTTAAAGTAATTAAATGGAAAAATAATAGCCTTTTCAGAAAAATGATGCTTGGAATATGGGGTACCTATATGCAAGAAAAGAAAGTATACTTATATACAATACGTACTTTTTAAGGTTCTTAAATATAAGTTGAAGGCTAAAACTATTAACTTCTAGGAGAAAATGTCAGAGAAAATCTTCTGACCCTTGGGTCAGGCCAAGTTTTCTTAAATAAGATCCCCAAAATACAAACCTAAAAGGAAAAGAATGATAGAATGTAATTCATCAAAATTGAAAACTCCCAGAAAACTCAAATCATGATGAGATACCACTACAAATATATTATTATGGCTCAATGAAAGAAAAAGAAATGGAAAATATCAAATACTGGTAAGAATGCATAAAAACAGGAACACCCTTTAATTTTTGATGGGAATGTGAAATAGGACAATTACTGTGGAAACATTTTTGACAGATTCTTGTGTAAAGTCATTACACAACCCAGAAATTCCTTTTCTTATTAACAAAGGTGAGTTAAAATATATATGTATACACAAAAACCAGTGCACCAATATTTATAGCAGTTTTATTCATAATTTCCAGAAACTGGAAATAACGAGGATGTCCTCCAAAAGGAGACTAACCTGTGGTACCTCCACAAAATATAATAATACTGAACCACTAAAAGGGACAAGCTAATGATTCATAGAATACCATGCATGAACATGAAATGCATTCTTTAAGTGAAAACAGTCATATCTAAAGGCTACATATTGAAATTACACTTATATGGCATTCTCAAAAAAAAAAAAAGGCAATACAATGGGTGGGAAACACATCAGTGGTTGCCAAGGATTAGAGAAAGAAAGGTTGTAATGTTGTAGACTACAAAGGGGCTACATAAAGATATCCCTGGTGATGGAACTATGCTGTATGGTACAATGAAGGTGGATGCATGATGTTATGGATTTATAAAAAAGCCCCAAAATGATAAATAAAACTGTCTCTATTTTCAGGTGACATGATTGTCTATGTAGAAAATCATGAAGAGCTACAAACAAATAACAAAACAAAACCGTCCTAAAACTAATGAGTGAGAGTTCAGCACTCACAGGATAGAAAATTAATAAAGACTAATATACAAACATCAATCGTATTTCTATATGCCATCAAAGTATGCATGGCAAGAAATTAAAACACAACACCAATGAAACTGTAAATCTGACTGTAAATCTGAAAATCTAACACAAATGAAATACTTGAGCATTTATCTAACAAGACATATGGAAGACTTATATGATGGACACCATAAAACACGAATGAAAGAAATTACAGAAATCTAAGTAGACATTGTATCAAAAACTAATGATGTACTATACATTGGATAAACGAATTTAAATAAAAATAGATCTAAATAAATGAAGATAAATATGTTCATGAATTGTAGGAGTCAGCACAGCAATGTATTGGTTCTTCCACCAATTCTTATCAAAATCACAGAATGATATTTTTGTAGATATAGTTCAGGTTATTCTAAAATATTTATGCAAAGAAAAAAGAGCTTGAGTAGCTAAAAATAATTTTGAAAGAAGAATAAAGTGGAAGGAATTGATCTACCCAATTTCAGCACTTACATAGTTTCAGAAGTTGAGTCTGTGTGGTATTGAGGAAGAGCTATACACAAAGGTCGATAAAATAGAATAAAGAACACAAATATGCCCAATTTTTTCAAATATGTAAAGGAATTCAGTGAAGGAAAGCTAGTCCTTTCAACACAAGGGGTTGGGCAGTTGGATATTCATTGGTAAAAAACAAAGAAACAAGAAACAAAAAACAAAACAAAACCTAGACCTAAGTCTTACACCTATACAAAAATGAACTCAAATTTGATCATATACTTAAAATATAAAGCTATATAACGTTAAG
The DNA here is from genome assembly GCF_023065955.2 of Ursus arctos. Lineage (NCBI taxonomy): Eukaryota > Metazoa > Chordata > Mammalia > Carnivora > Ursidae > Ursus > Ursus arctos. Next base: position 528,744 of record NC_079874.1, read on the forward strand.
GAAAAATTGGCAAAAAAAAATCTTTATGATCTAAGGCTAGGGAGAATGTTCTTTGAATTGGCAATGAAAGCATGATCCACAAAAGAAGACAAATTTCGTCAAAATAAAAACTTTTTTCTCCAAGTTGTTATTTAAATTCCAGCTAGCTAATATACACTGCAATACTAGTTTCAGGTGTAAATAATACCTGGTGTTCATCACCACAAGTTCCCTCCTTAATACCGATTACCTGTTAAACCCACCCCCCAGCTCTCTTCCCCACAGGTAACCATCAGTTTGTTCTCTATAGTTAAGAGTCTGTTTCTTGGTTTGCTCTCTCTCTCTCTGCCTCCTAAGTTCATCTGTTTTGTTTCTTAAATTCCACATATGAGTGAAATCATATGGCATTTGTCTTTCTCTGACTGACATATTTTGCTTAGTATAATACTCTCTAGTTCCATCAGCTCATTGCAAAAGGTAAGATTCCATTCTTTTCTATGGCTGAATAATATTCCATTGGATGGATAGATAGATGATAGATAGATAGATAGATAGATAGATAGATAGATAGATAGATGATAGATAGATAGATGATAGATAATAGATGAGAGAGAAAGGGAGAGAGATAATAGATAGCTATAGATAGTGGATATTTGGGCTTTTTTCATAATTTGGCTATTGTTGATAATGCTGCTCTAAACACTGGGGTGCATGTATCCCTTCAAATCAGTATTTTTTTATCGTTTGGGTAAATACAATTGCTGGATCATTGGGTACTTCTATTTTTAAGTTTTTGAGGAACCGCCATACTGTTTTCCAGAGTGGCTGCACCAGTTTGCCTTCCCATATCTGTGTTTCATGTGTTTTTTGGGTGTTGAGTTGTGTAAGTTCTTTATATATTTTGGATACTAATCCTACATCAGATATGTCATTTGCAAATATCATCTCCCATTCTGTAGGTTGCTTTTTAGTTTTGTCAATTGTTTCCTTTGCTGTGCAGAAGCTTTTTACCTTGATAAAGTGCAAATATTTCATTATTGCCTTTGTTGCCCTTGCCTCCAGAAATGTGTCTAATAAGAAGTTTCTGTGGCCAGTGGGGTCAAAAAGGTTACTGCCTGTGTTCTCCTATAGGATTTTGATGGTTTTCTGTCTCACGTTTAGGTCTTTCATCCATTTTCAATTTATTTTTGTGTATGCTGTAAGAAGTGGTCCAGGTTCATTCTTTTACGTGTTGCTGTCCAGTTTTCCCAACAGCGTGTGTTGAGGAGACTTTTTTCCATTGGAAATTCTCCCTTACTTTGTTGAAGACTAATTGAGCATATAGTTGTGGGTTTATTTCTGGGTTTTCTATTTTGTTCCATTGATGTGTGTGTGTGTGTGTGTGTGTGTGTGTGTTTAAGATTTTATTTATTTATTTGAGAGAGAGAGAGAGCACAGCAGGAGGAGGGGCAGAGGAACAAGTAGGCTCCCTGCTCAGCCCTGATGTGGGGCTCCATTGCGGGACCTTGAGATCATGACCTGAACCAAGGTCAGACACTTAACCAACTGAGTCACCTGGTGCCCCATGTGTCTGTTTTTGTGCCAGTACCATACTGGCTTGATTACTACACCTTTGTAATATAACTTGATGCCCAGAATTGTGATGCCTCCAGCTTTGCCTTTCTTTTTCAAGGTTGCTTTGGCTATTCATGGTTTTTTGTGGTTCCATACAAATTTTAGGATTGTTTATTCTACTTCTGTGAAAAATTCTGGCGCTATTTTTATAGGGATTGCCTTAAATATGTACATTGTTTTGGATAGAATAGACATTTTAACAATATTTCTTCTTCCAATCCAGACGCATGGACTGTTTTGACATTTCTTTGTGTCATCTTCCATTTCTTTCGTAACCGTTCTATAGTTTCCAGAGTACAGATCTTTTACCTCTTTGGTTAGGTTTATTCCTAGGTATCTTACGGTTTTGGCTGCAATTGTAAATGGTATTGATGCCTTGATTTCTCTTTGTACTGCTTCATTATTGGTGTATAGAAATGTAGCAGATTTTGTATCTTGTAACTTTAGTGAATTTTTGTATCAGTTCTAGCATTTTTGGGGTGGAGTCTTTTGGGTTTTCTCTATAGAGTAACATGTCATCTGCCAATAGTGGAAGTTTGACTTCTTCCTTGCTGATTTGGATGCCTTTCCTTTCTTTTTGTTGTCTGACTGCTGAGGCTAGGACTTCCAGTACTACGTTAAATAACAGTGAGAATGGATATCCTTGTCTTGTTTTTGATAATAGAAGAAGAGCTCTCAGTTTTTCCCCATATTAACTGTGGGTTTTTCATATATGCCCTTTATTATGTTGAGGTATGTTCCCTCTAACCTTAACTTTCTTGAAGGTTGTTATCATGAATAAATGTACTTTGTCAAATGCTTTTTTTGCATCTATTGAAAGGATCACATGGTTCTTCTCCTTTCTTTTGTTAATGTGTTGTATCATGTTGATTGATTTGTGATATTGCACCACCATTGCAACCCAAGAATAAATCTCACTTGATCATGGTGAATGATTCTTTTAATGTACTGTTGGATTTGATTAGCTATCATTTTGTTGGGAATTTTTTCATCTATGTTCAGGGATACTGAACTGTAGTTCTCCTTTTCAGTAGTCTTTGTCTCCTTCTGGAATCACTCTTTACATGTTTAGTAGAATTCCCTGTGAAATCATCTGGCTCTAGACTTTTGGGGTTTTTTTTAGGAGATTTTTGACTACTGATTCAATTTCTTTGATGGTTATTAGTCTGTTACAGTTTTCTATTTCTTCCTGTTCTAGTTTTGATAGATAATATGCTTCTAGGAATTTATCCGTTTCTTCAGATTGTCCATTTCATTTACAAATATTCTTTTATAATTGTTTCTATTTCTGTGGTGTCAGGTGTAATCTGTACCCTTAGAATCATGATTTTATTTATTTGGGTCCTTTCTCTTTTCTTTTTGATAACTCTGGCTTAATTTTTTAAGTATTTATTAATTTTTTCAAAGAATCAAATCCTGGTTTCATTGATCTGTTCTGTTTTTTAAGTTTATATATCATTTATTTCTGCTTTAATCTCTATTATTTCCCTTCTGCTGGCGTTAGGCCTCATTGTTTTTGTTTTTGTTTTGTTTTGTTTTGTTTTTCCTAGATCCTTTATGTGTAAGTTTAAGTTACTTATTTGAGATTCTTCCTGCTTCTTGAATTAGGCCTTTATTACTACATATTTCCATCTTATGGCCACTTTTGATGTATCTCAAAGGTTTTGAACTGTCATGTTTTCATTTTCATTTGTCTTCATGTATTTTTTTTTTCATTTTTTCTTTAATTTCCTGGTTAACCCATTCATTCTTAAGTCACATGTTGTCTGACTTCCATGTATTTGTGATTGTTCCAAACTTTTTCTTGTGGTTGACTTCAAGTTTCATAGTGTTGTAGTCAGAAAATATGCATGGTATGATCTCAATCTTTTTGTACTTGTTGAGGGCTGATATGTGACCTAGTGTGTGATTTATTCTGGAGAATGTCATATACACTTGAAAGGTATGTATATTCTGCTGCTTTAGGATGAAATATTCTGATTATATCTGTTAAGTCCATCTTTTCCAGTATACCATTCAAAAACATTGTTTCCTTGACTTTATGCTTAGATGATATGTCCATTGATGTAAGTGAGGTGTTAACATCCCCTACCATTATTGTATTATTATCAATGCATTCCCTTACATTTGTTATTAGTTATTTTATATATTTGGGTGCTGCCACGTTGTTAAATTTTCTTGATGAATTATCCCTTTATTATGATATAGTGTCCTTCTTCACTTCTTGTTACAGTCTCTGGTTTAAAATCTAGTTTGTGTGACATAAGAATTGCTAATTCAGCTTTATTTTTAATGTATTTATTATTCAATGAATTGAGGCATTCATATCTTCAAAATGACATGAAAAAAAAGGTGGGAGAAACATGAATTATACAGGTTCAATTTTTTTAGGTATCATTTGGTAATCCTTTTGTGTTACGGCTGTTTAAAAAAATCTGTATTTGTTAATGATACTATCCTAGAATATGTTTGATTCGCTTTTTTTATTTTCTATTTTCTATTTTTTAATTTAAATTCAATTAGCCAACATATCATTAGTTTTTGCTGTAGTGTTCAATGATTCACTAGTTGTGTAACACCCAGTACTCATCAGATCATGTGCCCTCCATAATGCCTATCACCCAGTTGCCACATACCCCAACACCCTTCCTTCTGCAACCATCAGTTTGTTTCCCAGAGTCAACTGTCTGACATTATTTGTCTCCCTCTATGATTTCTTCCCATTCGGTTTTCCCTCCCTTCTCCTATGGTCCTCTGTGCTATTCTTTATATTCCACATATAAGTGAAACCACATGATAATTGTCTCTCTCTGCTTGACTTATTTCACTTAGCATAATCCCCTCCAGTTCCATCCATGTCAATGCAAATGGTAGGTAGTAATCCTTTCTGATGGCTAAGTAATATTCCATTGTATATAAGAAACACATGTTCTTTATCCATTCTTCTGTCAAAGGACATCTCTGCTCCTACAACAATTTGGCTATTGTGGACATTGCTGTTATGAACATTGGTTGCAGGTGCCCTTTATTTTCATTATGTCTCTATCTTTGGGGTAAATAAAATAAATAAACTCTGTTTTTCCACATCGAGAATATTTGCTGTGGACTTTTCATAGATGGCTTTTATAATTTTGAGGTATGTTCCCTCTATCCCTATACTCTAAAGAGTTTTAATCATGAAAGAATGCTGTATTTTGCCAAATGCTTCTTCTGCATCAATTGAGAGAATCATATGGTTCTTCACTTTTCTTTTATTAATGCGATTTTTCCCATTAATTGATTTGTGAACGTTGAACCTTCTTGCATCCCAAGAATAAATCCCACTTGGTTGTGGTGAATACTCCTTTGAATGTACTGTTGGATCCCATTGCCTAATATCTTGGTGAGTTTTAGCATCCATGTTCATCAGGGACATTGGTGTGTAATTCTCTCTTTGATGAGGCTTTTGTCTGGTTTGGGGACCAGGGTAATGCTTGCCTCATAGAACAAGTTTGGAAGTTTTCCTTCTATATCTATTTTTTAATATTTTTTATTTTGTTATATTAGTCACCATAAAGTACATTCCAAGTTTTGATACAATGTTCCATGATTCATTATTTCCGTATAACACCCAGTGTTCCATGCAATATGTGCCCTCCTTAATACCCATCACTAGCCTATCCCAATCCTCCATCCCTTCCCCTCTGAAACCCTCAGTTTGTTTTTCAGAGTCCACAGTCTCTCATGGTTCATTCCCCTACTATTTACCCCACCCCTTCATTCTTCCCTTCATTCTCCTACAGATCTTCCTGCTATTTCTTATGTTCCATAAATGAGTGAAACCATAAGATAATTGTCTTTCTCTGCTTGACTTATTTCACTTAGCATAATCTCCTCCAGTCCTGCCAATGTTGCTGCAAATGTTGGGTAATCTTTCTTTCTGATGGCTGAGTAATATTCCATTGTATACATGGGCCACATCTTCTTAATCCAGTCATCTGTTGAAGGGCATCTTGGCTCCTTCCACCATTTAGCTATTGTAGAAAATGCTGCTATGAACATTGGGGTGCATATGGCCCTTCTCTTCACTATGTCTGTATCTTTGGGGTAAATATCCAGTAGTGCAATTGCTGGATCATAGGGTAACTCAATTTTTTTACTTTTTAAGGGACCTCCACACTATTTTCCAAAGTGGCTGTGCCAACTTGCATTTCCACCAACAGTGTAAGAGGGACGCCCTTTCTCCACATCCTCTCCAACATTTATTGTTTCCTGCCTTGTCAATTTTTGCCATTCTAACTGGCATATGGTGGTATCTCAAGGTGGTTTGATGGGAATTTCCCTGATGGCTAATGATTTTGAACATTTTTTCATGTCTCTGTTAGCCATTTGTATGTATTCATTGAAAAAAATGTCTGTTCCTTCCTTCTGCCCATTTTTTAATTTGATTATTTGTTTCCTGTGTATTGAGTTTGAAAAGTTCTTTGTCGATCTTGGATACCATTTTTTTATCTGTAGTGTCATTTGCAAATAGCTTCTCCCATTCCGTGGGCTGCCTCTTAGTTTTTTTGACTGTTTCCTTGGCTGTGCAGAAGATTTTTATCTTGATGAGTCCCACAAGTTCATTTTTTCTTTTGTTGCTCTTGCCTTTGGAGATGTGTCATGAAAAAAGTTGCTGTGGCCGATGTCAAAGAGGTTGCAGCCTATGATCTCCTCTAGGATTTTGATGGATTCCTGTCTCACCTGGAGGTCTTTCATCCATTTGGAGCTTATCTTTGTGTATGGTGTGAGAGAGTGGTCAACTTTCATTCTTTTGCATGTAGCTATCCAATTTTCCCAGCACCATTTATTGAAGGGACTGTCTTTTTTCCACCGGATGTTTTTTCCTGCTTTATCAAAGATTAGTTGCCCAAAAAGCTGAGGGTCCATTTCTGGGCTCTCTATTCTGTTTCACTGGTCTATGTGTCTGTTTTTGTGCCAGTACCATGCTGTCTTTGTGATCATAGCTTCATAGAATAACTTGAAATCTGGCAAATTGATGCCCCCAACTTTGTTTTTCCTTTTCAACAATTCCTTGGTGATTCGGGACCTTTTCTGGTTCCACACAAATTTAAGCGCTGTTTGTTCCAGTTCTTTGAAAAATGTCATTGGTATTTTGATCGGGATGGCATTGAAAGTGTAGATTGCTCAGGGTAGCATAGACATTTTAACTATGTGTATTCTTCCGATCCATGAGCATGGAATATTTTTCCATCTTTTTGTGTCTTCTTCAATGTCTTTCAAGAGTGATTTGTTGTTTCTAGAATATAGGTCTTTTACGTCTCTGGTTAAGTTAATTCCAAAATAATGTATGATTTTTGGTGCTATTGTAAATGGAATGGATTCCCTAATTTCTCTTTCATCAGTCTCATTATTCGTGTATAGAAATGCAACTGATTTCTGAGCATTGATTTTGTATCCCGCCACATTACTGAATTGCTCTATAACTTCTAGTAGTTTGGGGGTGGAGTCTTTGGGTTTTCCATATAAAGTATCATGTCATCTGCAAAGAGAGACAGTTTGACTTCTTCTTTGCCGATTTGAATACCTTTTATCCCTTTTTGTTGTCTGATTGCTGTTGCAAGGACTTCTAGTACTATGTTGAATAATAATGGCGAGAGTGGGCATCCTTATCATCTTCCTGATCTTAAGGGAAAGGCTTACAGCTTTTCCCCATTGAGAATGATATTTGCTGTAGTCTTTTCATAGATGGTTTTTATGAAATTGAGGAATGTACCCTCTATCCCTACACTCAGAAGGGTTTTAACCAGGAAAGGATGCTGTATTTTATCAAATGCTTTTTCTGTATCAATTGAGAGGATCATATGGTTCCTGACTCTTTTGTTGTTGATATGATCTATCACACTGACTGATTTGCAAAGGTTGAGCCACCTTTGCATCCCAGGGACATATCCCACTTGGTCATGATGGCTGATCCTTTTAATGTACTATTGGATCCTATTAGCTAAAACCTTGTTGAGTATTTTGGCATCCATATTCGTCAGGGAAATCGGTCTGTAATTCTCCTTTTTGATGGGGTCTTTAACTGGTTTGAGGATCAATGTAATATTGGCCTCATAGAATGAGTTTGGTAGTTTTCCTTCTGTTTCCATTTTTGGAAACAGCTTCAGGAGAATAATACCTATTCTCAGGTATTATATCAGGCCCTGGACTCTTGTTTTTGGGGACGTTTTTGATAACTGCTTCAATCTCTTCATAATTAATCAGTCTGTTTAAATCATCAATTTCTTCCTGTTGCAGTCTTGGTAGTTTATAGGTTTCCAGGAAAGCGTCCATTTCTTCCATGTTGTTTAATTTAATGGAATAAAGTGTCGATAAAAGTTTCTAATGATCCTTCCTATTTCATTGGTGTTGGTTGTGATCTCTCCCCTTTCATTCATAATTTTATTAATTTGGGTCCTTTCTCTATTGTTTGGAATTAGTCTGGCCATTGGCTTATCGATCTTATTTATTCTTTCAAAGAACCAGCTTCTAGTTCTATTGATCTGCTCTTCTGTGCTCCTGGTTTCTAATTCATTGATCGCTGCTCTAATCTTGATCACCTGACTTCTTGTGCGTGGGTTACGCCTGTTCTTCTCTTCCAGCTCCAGCTTCTTGAGGTGAGAATATAAAAACTGCATTTTAGATTTTTCTATTCTTTTGAGTGAGGCTTCAATGGCTATGTATTTTCCCCTTAGGACTGCCTCTGCATTGCCCCATAGGTTTTGGACTGATGTGTTTTCATTCTTGTTCGCCTCCATAAGTTGTTTAAATTTATTTTTAATTTCCTGGTTTACCCAATCATTCTTGAGCAGGATGATTCTTCGTTTCCAAGTGTTTGAGTTTCTTCCAAATTTTGCCTTGTGATTGAGTTCCAGTTTCAAAACATTGTGGTCTGAGAATATGCAGGAAATAATTTCAGTCTTTTGGTATCAGTTGAGACCTCTTTGTGTCCCAGTATATGGTCTATTCTGGAGAAAGTTCCTTGTGCATTTGAAAAGAATGAGTATTCTATTGTTTTAGGGTGTATTGTTCTCTCTGTCTCAGAACAGAGAGATCACAGCCCGTTCTCCAGTGAGCTCTCTTGGCCACTTTAACTCTGTTTCTGTGGGTGCTGCCAAAAACCCCTGCAGCATCCTGGGTTGTGCGCCCCACAGTCGCTCTCCCAGCCCTCACTTCCAGGGCCAGCATGTCTCTGTCCTTTGTGCTTCTAACACTTCCAGCCACCCCCAGTTTCCATGTGTGCTCCCAAGCTCCCTGTTTCAGTGTGGTTCACGCGTGCTCTGGAGTGCCGGTTTTCAGTCTAGTTGCACGTGCTCCCAAGCTCTCGGTTTCATCTATGAGGTCCATCTTGTCCAGTATCTCATTCAAAGTTTTTGTTTCTTTGTTGATTTTCTGCTTCGGGGATCTGTCTATTGCTGAGAGTGGAGTGTTAAGGTCCCCTACTATTAATGTATTATTACCTATATGTCTTTTTATTCTGCTTAAGAGTTGGCTTGTGTATCTTGATGCTCCCCTGTTGGGGGCATAGATATTTATAATTGTCATATCCACCTGTTGGATACAACCTTTAAGAATAATATAGTATCCTTCTGTATATCTAACTACAGTGTTTAGTTTAAAATCTAATCTGTCTGATATGACAATTGCTACCTCAGCTTTCTTTTGAGGGCCCTTGGCATGAAAAATGGTTTCCCATCCCTTCACTTTCAGTCTGAATGTATCTTTAGGTTCAAAATGAGTCTCTTGTAGACAGCAAATGGATGAGTCATGTCTTTTTATCAAATCTGCAACCCTGTGGCATTTATGAGAGCATTTAGGCCATTCACATTGAGAGTGATTATTGAGACATATGATTTTAATGATGTCATGTTCCCTGTGAATTCTTTGTTTCTATAGATTGCGACCTTCTGTTCTGTATCACTCTTGGGGCCTTTTTACTTTTATAGAACCCCCCTTAATATCTCCTGTAGGGCTGGTTTGGTGGTTATGGATTCCTTGAGTTTCTGCCGATCCTGGAAGGTCCTTATCTCTCCATTAATTCTGAATAATAGCTTTGCTGGATAAAGGATCCCTGGCTGCATGTTTTTCTCAGATAGAGCTTTGAAAATACCCCATCAACGCTTCCTAGCCTGCCTGGTCTCTGTAGACAGGTCTGACGTTATTCTGATATTTTTTCCTCGGTACATAAGGATTTTCTTCCCCCTGGCCTCTTTCAATACTGTATCCTTGAATCTAATGTTTGCGAATTGCACTATGACATGACGTGGTGTAGGTCTGTTCTCATTGACCTTGGGAGGGGTCCTCTCTGCCTGTTGGACAGGAATGCTTGTTTCCTTTGCCAGATTAGGGAAGTTCTCAGCTACAATTTGTTCAAATATCTCTTCTAGACCTCTTCATCCTCCACCCCCTCGCGGATGCCGATGATTCTGACATTGGAATGTTTCATTGAGTCAGTAATCTCTCATAATCTACATTCTTGAGATTGGATTATTTTGAATCATGTTTCTGGTTTAACTTTCTCTTCTACCATTCCATCCTCTGGTTCACTAATTCGTTCTTCTGCCTCATTTACCCTGGCTGTCAGAGCGTCTAGTTAGACTGCATTTGATTCATAGCATTTTTAATTTCTGCCAGACTTGCTCTCATTTCTGCCCTTAGATATTCTATATTCTCGTTAATATTCATTAATATTTTTTTCAAGCCTACACATCATCTTGACCATTGTTACTCTGAACTCCATTTCTGACAATTTGTTTATATCCATATTCATCAGTTCTGTGGCAGAGGCCACAGTCTCATTATCTTTTCTTTGCTAGGGGGACTTTCTCCTCCTTGTTATTCTGATGAGGAGAGGTTACGGGATGCCCAGAGCCCAAATAATGACCAGGTTCCATGCAGTGTGCACTTGTTTTATAGGGACCATAGGGATGTGGGCTTCTTGATTTTTCCACCTGCCTTCTGGGGGAGGCGCCTGCCACACTGATACTCAGGCAACCCTGTTTGGGTAGAGTTACCCTGTCCCCTGCAAGGGGCAATGAGGATGGGCACAATGTGAGCTGGTATTTCTGGGCTTTTGTTCTCTGGTGACTTTCCCTGGTGGTTTTCTGTGTCTCTTCTAAGAGAGCAGCAGTGGCTGTATCCTAGCCTCTGTCTCAGAACAGAGAGATCACAGCCCGCTCTCCAGTGAGCTCTCTTGGCCACTTTAACTCTGTTTCTGTGGGTGCTGCTAAAAACCCCTGCAGCGTCCCGGGTTGTGCACCCCACAGTCACTCTCCCAGCCCTCACTTCCAGGGCCAGCATGTCTCTGTCCTTTGTGCTTCTAACACTTCCAGCCACCCCCAGTTTTCATGCATGCTCCCAAGCTCCCTGTTTCAGTGTGGTTCACGCATGCTCCGGAGTGCCGGTTTTCAGTCTGGTTGCATGTGCTCCCAAGCTCTCGGTTTCAGTCTAGTTCAAGTGTGTGCTCCGGAGCTCCCATTTTCAGTTTGGAGGCCCGCTCACTTCTGAGCTCCTGATTTTAGTCCGGGTCCCATGAGCAGTCTGGAGCTCTGGTTTTTGGTCTCTTCGCGTGCGCTCCGGAGCTCTCAGTTTCAGTCTCATTCAAGTGTGTGCTCTGGAGCTCCGGTTTTCAGTCTGGTCGCGCATGCATTCCTGGGCTCATGGTCTCAGTCTGCTTTCCTACGGGTGACAGTCCATGAGTCCAGCCCAATCCCTAGTGCAAGTGACTACTGCTTCCCGGTACCTGAGCATGTTGGCTCCCTCCCCCTTTCGTTTATCTTCTGATATTTGTGCGCAGATTCATGGCTCCCCAATTCGTACCTCAATATTCAGTGCTGGAGATGTACGTTCATAGAGATCCAGATGTATCTTCCTCTATTTCTATTTTTTGAAACAGCTTCAGTAGAATAGGTATTATTCGTTCTTTAAATGTTTGGTAGAATTCCCCTAGGAAGCCATCTGGCCCTGGACTTTTGTTTTTTGAGAGGTTTTGCTTCAATTTCCTAGCTGGTTATTGGTCTGTTCAGATTTTATACTCTTTCTATTTCACTCTTGGTAGTTAATAAATTTCCAGGAATACATCCATTTTTTCCAGATTGCCTCATTTTTGGCATATAGTTGCTCATAATATGTTCTTACAATTGTCTGTATTTCCTTGGTGTTGTTTGTGATCTCTCCCCTTTAATTCATGATTTTATTAATTTGGGTCATTACTCTTACCTTTTGGATAAGTCTGGTCATAGTTTCATCAATCTTATTAATTCTTTCAAAGAACAATCTTCTAGTTTTGTTGTTTTGTTCTACTGTTTTTCTGGTTTCTATATCACTGACTTCTGCTTTAATCTTTATTGTTTCTCTTCTTCTGCTTGGTTTAGGCTTTATTTGCCCTTCTTTCTTCATATCTTTTAAGTGTAAGGTTAGCTTGGGCATTTAGGATTTTTTTCTAATTTTTTGAGAGACTCTTGTACTGCTATGTACTTTCCTCTTAGGACCACCTTTGCTGTATCCCATAGGTTTTGAACCGATGTGTTTCCATTCTCATTAGTTTCCAGAAATTTAAGTTTTTCTTTATTATCCTGGTTGACCCATTCATTCTTTAGCAGGATGCTCTTTAACCTCCAAGTGTTTGAGTTCCTTCCAAATATTTTCTTGTAATTGAGTTCCAGTTTCAAAGCATTGTGGTCTGAAAACATGCAGGGAAAACTCTCAATCTTTTGGCATTGTTTGAGACCTGATTTTTTACCCAGTATGTGATGTATTCTGGAGAAAGTTCAATGTGCATTTGAGAAAAATGAGTATTCTGTTGTTTTAAGGTGGAATGTTCTTTATATATCTGTGAAGTCCATCTGGTCCAGTGTGTCATTCAAAGCCCTTCTTTCTTTGTTGATCTTCTACTTAGATGATATGTCCATTGCTGTGAGTGGGGTATTGAAGTCCCCTACTATTAATGTATTATTATCAATATGTTTCTTTACTTTGGTTATTAATTGATTTATATAATTGTATAATGCCCCCATGTTGAGGGCATAGATATTCACGATTGTTAGATCTTCTTGTTGTATAGACCCTTTAAGTATGATATAGTGTCCCTCTACATCTCTCACCACAGTCTCTGTTTTTCTTTTTCTTTTCTTTTCTTTTTTTTATTATGTTCAATTAGCCACCATATAGTACATCATTAGTTTTTGATGTAGTGTTCAGTGATTCAGTAGTTGTGTATAACGTGCTGTGCTCATCACAACACGTGCCCTCTTTAATAGCCATCACCTGCCTACCCCATCTTCCCACCTCCCACCCCTCTGAAGAGCTCAGTTTGTTTCCTGGAGTCCATAGTCTCTCATGGTTTTTCTCCCAATCTGAATTCCCCCATTTGGTTTTCCCTCCCCTCCCCTCCCCTTTGGTCTTCCATTCTATTCCTTATGTTCCAAATATGAGTGAAACCATATGATAATTGTCTTTCTTTGCTTGACTTATTTCACTTAGCGTAATCCCCTCCAGTTCCACCCATGTCAATGAGAATGGCTTGTTTTTCCTCTAAGATTTGCAAGTTTCAGTATTATATGTCAGGGTGTTGATCTATTTTTATCGATTTTTGAGAGGAGTCCCTTCTGCCTCTTAGACATGAATGCTTATTTCCTTCCCCAGATTAGGGAAGTTCTCAGCTATGTTTTCCAAAAATTTACCTTCTAGACCTCTCTATCTCTCTCTCTACCTCCTCTGGGACTCCAATAATTCTGACATTGGTTCGTTTCAAGGCAACAATAAATTCTCAAAGCCTTTCTTCAGGAGCTATTAGTTGTCTTTCTCTCTTTTCCTCAACTTCCTTCCTTTCCATCAGCCTGTCCTCTAGATCACTTATTCTCTCTTCTGCCTCATTGACTCTAGCTGCATCCAATTTAGACTACATCTCATTCATAGCATTTTTAAGTTCTGCCTGATTAGATCTTATTTCCTCCCTTAGAGATTCTGTACTGTCACTTATGCTTTTTTCAAGCCTAGCTATTAACTTTATAATTACTATCCTGAATTCTGTATCTGACATCTTACATATATCCATATTGATTAGCTCTATGGCAGGGAATATTGCCTCTGGTTCTTTCTTTTATTGTGAATTCCTCCTTCTAGTCATTATGCCCAGAGAAGGATGGGTGAGCGAATGAGCAGAGTCCAAACTACCAACAACAACCCAAGCAAAATACACCTTAGACAAATCTGAAGCAGTTGGAAGCCACAACAGAAAAAGCAAACAAAACCAAAATGAAACAAAACAAGAAAAAAGGGTGGGGAGAGACTATAATCTCACAGGGTGGACAAAGCAGGGTGACCCACTTGTTCCTGATTGAATATTTGGTCTGTATATTAGAAGACACTATATTCCAAAATTGCAAAGAAAGCAATATATATAGAAAATTGAATAGAGTGAAGAAAAACTAAAATGAATCATATATCTATAAAATGTAGGTGTAAAAAATAAAAGTTAAAAAGTGACTTAAAAACATGTTGGTAAATAAGAATCTAGTTGAAATGGGAAAAAGGTTAAAAAATGGAAAAAAATTAGACTGAAAGATAAATGAGTGGTGAGGAAACACCTGAAGCTCAATATACTTTTTTCTTTTGGCACTGGAGTTTTACAGTCTTGTGGGGTCTATACAGTTGTAGTCCCCCTGTTCTTCTAGTCTGTATTCTGGGGGAGGGGCTTGCTGTGCTGTTTCTCAGGTATCTTTGCCTGGGTAGAGTTGCCCCACCCCTTGTCAGGCAGATGGGCTCAATGTAAGTTGGTCTTCCATGTGGCTTTTGTTCCCTGGTCTTTTTTTTACCTCTTCAGAGGTTTGGAGCAAAAATGGCTGTGCCCAGATCTCCACTCCAGAGTCACAAGTTCATGGTCCACCCTTTTCAATAAACCCTCTGGGTCAAACAGTCTTCACTTTTGTGTGCACCAAACTCCACAGATTCCCACCATGTGTGCCCACTGCAATCCTTCCTGGGGGAGTCCCCGGGTCCCACCAGCACCACTGTCCTTTATGTATTTGAGGCCATGAGCAGTCGTGGGATCATGCTTGCACCCTGCTTCACTGTTTCTGGGTCATGGCTGGATGCTGCCCTACTGTTCTTTCCAGGGCCACTACCCCTTTGAGAGCTTTTGCTTGGTTGTGGGTGCAGCTGTTTCATCTCTCCCAGGGGATGGTAAACAGCTCACATGTTCTGGTCCTTTTCAGTGTGTTCAGGCAAAGAGTGGTCTCCTGACTGGCAAGGTCATGGTTTATGGCAATTGGAGCTGAGAGTCCCTCCAGGGCTCATTGACCATAACCATTCCCTGCTCCACTCCTTGGGTACTTTAGCAGTTCAGACAACCCCATTCATTCTGTGTCTCCTGGGTTCCTGAGACCACAATGACCTACCTAGAATTCTGCCCTTTTCATCCACTGAGCCCCTTTCAGAAAGAGATATCTCTCACTGGAGCAGATTTCTAAGGGTTTTGATTTCACACTCCAGTGTTATTTCACTTTCCCATGGCCAACTTATTGAGACTCCCTCCCCCCTCCATTTACCTTCCGATATTTCCCTGCAAATTCACAACTTTGCACTTCCTACCTTGCCAAAAGCAGTCACTTTTCTGCTTACAAAGTTCCAGATATATTTTCTTACATTCCAGGCTGATTTTGTGGATGTTCAGAATGGTTTCATAGATATCCAGCTAAATTTGAGGGACCAGCTGAAATGAGGTCCCCTACTCTTATGCCATCTTGCCTCCCCTCCAGCTTTCTTTTGATGTCCATTAGCATGATAAATGTTCTCTATCCTCTCATTTTCAATCTGCATGTGTCTTTAAGTCTGAAAGTAGTCTCTTGTAGGCAGCATATAGATGGGTCTTTTTTTTTTTTTTTATCCATTCTGACACTCTAAGTCTTTTGATTGGAGTGTTTGGAGTGTTTAGTCCATTTACATTCAGATTAATTATTAATAGATATATATTTGGTGTTATTTTATTCCTTGTCTTGTCATTTCTGGAGATTGTCTCTGTTCTTTCCTAGTATTTATTCCTTTTAGTCTTTCCTTTCTACTCAGAGTCCCCTCTAATATTCCTTGCAGGGCTGGTTTAGTCGTGAATGCTTTTAGTTTTGTTTGTCTGGGAAACTCTTTACCTCCTTCTATTCTGAATGATAGCCTTGCTGGATAGAGTATTCTTGGCTAGAGATATTTCCCACTCAACATATTGAATATATCATGCCACTTTCTCCTGGCCTGCCAAGTTTCTATTGAGAGATCTGCAGCTAGCCTTATGGGTCTTCCTTTGTGTGTTAGGGACTTCTTTTGTCTTGCTGCTTTTAGGATTTTTCTTTATTGCTCTATTTTGCAAATTTAACTACAATATGTCTTGGTGTTGGCCTGTTTTTATTGATTTTGCTGGGAGCTCTTTGTCCTTCCTGTATTTGAATGTCCATTTCCTTCCCCAGATGAAGGAAGATTTCAGCTATTATTTCTTCAAATAAATTTTCTGCCCCCTTTTCTCTCTCATCTCTTCTGGGGCTCCTCTGATACAAATGTTATTACATTAACATAAACTTTTGACCCATAAAAGACCTAGTTAAGAGAATGAAATAGAAGATACACACTGGGAGAAAATCTTTGAAAACCACATATTTAACAAAGGATTAGTATCTAAACCATATAAATAACACTCAAAAGCCAACAGTGAAATAACAGACAATCCAGTTTGAAAATTGACAAAAGGCATGTCTAGGCATTTCATCAAATAGGATATTCAGATGGCAAATGCACATATAAATAGATGTTCAGCATCATTAGATGACCTGTGAAATGAAAATTAAAACCATATTGAGTATACATTTATCAGAATAACTAACATAAAAACAGTGACAATACAAAATCTTAAAAAAGTGTTCTTTCACTTATGCATTGTTATTTGAAATGTAAAACGTGCTCCACTTTGGAAAACAGTTTGGCAGTTTCTTGAACAACTAATGCACAACTATTAATAACAATTACCCTCTTAATGGGATAGACTGGTGATGGGTAGTAAGGAGGGCACATATTGCATGGTGCACTGGGTTTTATACACAACTAATGAATCATCGAACTTTACATCAGAAACCAGGGATGTACTGTATGGTGACTAACATAATATAATAAAAAAACATTAAAATCAAACAAACAAACAAAAAAACCCAATTACCTTCTTGAATATTTATCCCAGAGAAATTAAAACATGTTCACACAAAAGCCTGTATATCAATATTTTCTGCAGCTTTATTATTAATAGCCAAAAACTAGAATGAAGCCAGATGCCCTTTGAAAGGTAAATAAATAATCTTTACTCCATACATATAATGGAATACTCAGAAATAAAAAAGACAAAATATTGATACATGCAGTAACTTGAACTTCCAGAGAATTATCCTAGAGGAAAAACAGCCAATCTCAATATATTTCATATTACATGATTCCATTTACATAACATTCTTGAATAATAAATTACATAAGCAGAGACTAGATTAGGGATCCCCAGTGTTACCAAGTGAAAGGGAGCAGGAGGGAAGTGGGTGTGGTTGTGAAAGGACAATGTGAGTGATACTTGTGGTGGTAGAGATATTCCATATCTTGACTATCTATGTCAATATCATGGTTCTAATTTTGTGTGATAGTTTTGCAAGATACTACCATTGAAGGAAATTGTGTAAAGTGTACATAGGAATTAACTGTATTATATCTCACAAGTTCCTATGAATCTGCAATTATTTCAAAATAAAAAAGGCTCATTTTAAAAATCTGAATGGCAGGAAAAATATAAAATTGTGGGCCAGAATGAATTTTACTGTACACAAATTGGGAAGAAAAAATATTAACCAAGATGTTAGGAAATTCCCAGATGGAATGCATACTACAACAGATGAATCTAACTGTATTAGAAATGTGATACAATCTCACTCAAGGAGTTGAAGATAAAGGACCCAACCTAAGTAACTTTGGAAAATTGTGTTTTGACTAGCTACTTTAAGTTTAAAGACAAGATGGGGCGCCTGGGTAGCACAGTCGTTAAGCATCTGCCTTTGGTTCAGGGCGTGATCCCGGCGTTCCGGGATCGAGTCCCACATTGGGCTCTTCCGCTGGGAGCCTGCTTCTTCCTCTCCCACTCCCCTGCCGTGTTCCCTCTCTCGCTGGCTGTCTCTCTATCACATAAATAAATAAAATCTTTAAAAAAAATAAAGACAGGAAAAAAAACTTACATAAGCACTGCACTTTAGTTGATAAATATGTTTCTCATACCAGTATAGGTTAGCAACTCTGAAACTCTTTTATGTATATACTAGAGTTTAAAATAGCCAAATTTCTGCATGTTAGGAACAAGAAGTTACAAGTTAGAAAGGGATGGGAAGGCTAGAATGAATCCTATGGGCTTGATTACAGTCATGGATATTAGTATTAACTTATATTAATACACATAACTAGATCTATATATCTATCATCTATATAGCATATATACATATATACATATGTACATACATATACATATATACATAGTGTACCTATATATTTCCTAGCTGTGTCCACTGAGAGGGCCTCAAAGCAATGACAGCTCAGTAACAATGGAGCACTCTTGGAATCTAGATCTTGATTTCTAAGTACTATATTCCAGTAAAAGTAAGGAAGCCTTCTTGGAGAAATGGAGTATTCTATGGCTGGGACATAAGAAATAGAATATGAGTCTGGGACATCCAATACCAAAAATTAATGATGCGCTTAAAGAAAGAGGAATAGGTGCTAATCTGAAAGAATTCAAAGACCAAATTTGAAATAACATAAGCAACAAAAATAAATAATGTAGTTATGGATTATAGTTGAAAGTAGAAAATAAATATATGTAAGTCCATGCTAATTTAAGTACATGATTGAATATATAAACTGGGAGAAGAACAAATCTTCCTTACAGAAGAATTCCAAGTAATACATGTACAAGGAATCAGGCAAGTAGAAAAATTACCATTAGAACAGTAATAACCGCTGCAGGCAACATCCACTAATGAATTCTGAAATTAGAAAGCTTAACATTAAGGGGAAATAGTTTATTTGCATGGCTTCAAAGTATTGAAATATATTTATTAATTACTCCAGTGGTCTTATCATATATCTGTGAATTATCTGATATGCCTCCCTGCAAGAGGTGAAGCTCTTCTTGAGTGTGGACTGATCTTAATGATTTATTTACAACAAGTGAAGCATGGAAAAGAGGAAAGTAGTAACTTTACAGTAGAGAAAACCGACAGATAACACCTTAGTCAAGTGATCAAGATTAACATCACCAGTAATGTCATGTTGGTATCATATATCCCTTGATGTGATGAGATGTGAAGGACACTTCACCTCTGTGCTATTCTTTCCTAGCTCTAGAAGCCCAGTGGAAACATGAGAAAATATCAGACATACACAAATTGAAACACATACTATAAAATACCTGACACTTCAAATATGCCAAAATCACAAAAAAAACCCACAAAGACTGAGAAACAGCCACAGATAGAAAAAGACTAAGGGTACGTTATCACCAAATGCAACGTCTTGTCCTGAATTAGATTCTGAAACAGATAATATTTATATATTTATGTATATTTTTTCCATGTATATATTACAAAATATAAAGAGATTAAAGTTTAGTTGATAAGTTTTTAACTAATGTTTTACTTTGCTTTGCTTTTGTTTTTGCTTTATTTTGTTTAGTTTTATAAATTGGACTTCACCAAATAAAGACTTCTGATCTTGGAAAGATAAGTTGGAAAAGACAAACTATAGAGTGGGGAAAATATGTTTCTCAATACATACATTTTGCAAAGAACTTAAAACCAAGAATATGTTGAGAATTCTTGAGATCAATGGTAAGAAGATAAAAAATAAACTCTTCCCATTTTTGTATATTAAAAGAAAAGTATTCCATGTTTCCTTTGGAAAGACATTTTTTCTGGATAAACATTTCTTGGTTGAAAAGGGCTGTTTTATTTTTGTGTGTGGTTTTGTTTTGCTTTGTTCAGTACTACAAAGCTGTTACTTCTCTGTTTTCTAGATTACAATATTTCCAGTGACAAATCTGCTGTCATCTTTATCTTAGTTCCACTTTTCACTGTACACACAAGATGTGTATGTTGTTTTTCCTAGTTGCTTTAATATTTTTTAATCACTTGTTTAAAGTTATTTGATTATAACGTGTTTTGGTTTTTTTCATGTTTCTTATGCTTGTATCACTAAGATTGTGACTGCATGGACTTACAGTTTGCATTAATTTATAAATTTCAGTCATCATTTATTCACATATTTTTCGGCCTCTGCTGCCCCCTTGGTAATTTCAGTTGTATATATTTGGCCCCTTGGACTATCCCCACAATTCAGTGATAGTCTGCTCCCTTTGCTCATTTTTCCTTCGCTCTGCATTTCATTTTTTATAGTTTTGATTGCTCTACCTTCAAGTTTATTAATAATTTCCTCTGCAATATCTAATCTGCTGTTAATCTCACCTAGTGTCTGTTTTATTTCACACATCATCATTTTTAATCACTAGTTTGATTTTGGGCTTTTTTGTATCTTCTTGTCCAAATTTATCTCTAGTTTATATTCAATAAACTAGAATTATTTTTCTAATAGTTGTGTGTATTACAGTTATAACAATTCATTTAATGTCCTTTTTACTGAATTCTATGATTGTTATTCCTAAGTCACTTTTTTTTCTCTTCCATTCTGAGACTTTATTTAAAATCATTTTAGATTTGCAGAAAGTGACATATATAGCAGAGAGGTCCTATAATCTCTTTACCCAGTTTTCCCCAATCTATGTAACTCCTATAACATGCATAAATTACATATATAGTATACATTTTACATAACTATAACATAATATCAAGGCAAAAAACTTGGTATTGATTCAATGCCATTTTGTCATATGTGAACATTCCTCAGAGCACAATAACAGTCAAGGTGCAGAACAGATGAGTTCCCTATGTTGTCCTTATATAATCATACTCCCCTATTTTTCCACCACCCCCACCCTTAGAAACCACTTTGTTTTTCATCTCTGTAACATTGTAATTTTGAGAAGGGAATAATATGCTATGTGACCTTTTGAGATTGACTTTTGACTCACAGCAAAAATTCTCTTGAGATTCATTGAAGGTTGTTGTATAAATCAATATTGTGTTCATTCTTATTGCTGAGCAGTATTCCATGATATAGTTTCATCAATTTTCAAAAATCATTTACCAATTGAGAAACATTTTGGTTGTTTCTAGATTGGGCTATTAAAAATAAAGCTGCTATGACCATTTGTGTATAGGTTGTTGTGTTAATATGTTGCCTCTTTGGAGTAAATGCTCAGAGTACAACCACAGGGTTTTATGACAGTTTCGTGTGTAGTTGTTTAAGAAATTACCAAAGTGGTTTTCAGAGTGGCTGCACCATTTTATATTCCCACAAGCAGTGTATGAATAATCTAGTCTGTCTGAACCCTCTCCAGTGTTTGGTGGTGTCAGTATTTTTTAAGTCAGCCATTCTGACAGGTGTATAGAGATATTTAATTGTGATTTTAATTTGCATTTTCTCAATCACCTAACAATGTTGAACATCTTTTTGTGTGTTTACTTGCCATATGTATATCCTCTTTGACGAAATGCCTCTTCATGTCTTTTTTTCCACTTTGTAATTGGATGTTTTTTACTGTTTAGTTTTGAGAATTATTTATATATTCGACTTGTTTGCCAAGTATATGGTTTTCAAATGTTTTCTCCCACAATGTAGTTTGTCTCTTTTATCCTCTTATCAGTCTTTCACAGAGCAAAAGTTTTCAACCTTAAGTCGAATTTTTTTTTCTTTTGTAAGTCATCCATTTGGCATCATATTTAAGAATGCTTAACCAAGTCCTAGGTTTCAGATTGTTTTCCCTCTGTTTTCTTCTATAAGTTTCATGTTTTTACATTTTATACTTGAAAGTGTGGCCTATTTGGGGTTAATTTTTGTATTGTTTAAGATTCCTTTTGTCTTTTGCCTATGGACTTCCAATCTTTCTCTCTGCAGTTTATTTTAAATAGTTTTTATTGGTAGTCTTTATCCAGCACCATTTGTTGTTCTTCCTCCATTGAATTGCTTTCACACCTATGTCAAAAATAAATTGCACATAGTAGTGAGTCTATTTCTGGGTTCTCTGTTCTGTTCTACTGATGTCAATAACTATCTCCCCACAAATACCATGCAGGCTTGACTATTATAGCTACATAATAAATCTGGAAATCAAGTATGCTGTATTCTCCTATTTTATTCTTCTTTTTCAAAGTTGTTTTCTTGAGTTTAGTTCCTTAGCCCTTGCAAATACATTTTAGTATAATTTTGCCTATATCCAACAAAAAGAAAAAAAACGGGGCACCTGAGTGGCTCAGTTGGTTAATTGTCTGCATTCCGCTCAGGTCGTGGTGCTGGAGTCCTGGGATATAGTCTTATGTCAGGCTTCTGCTTTGCAGAGAGCCTGCTTCTCCCTCTGCTCCTCTCCCTCTGTTCCTACCCTCACTCATGCTTGTGTGCGCTCTCTCTCTCTCTCAAATAAATATAATATTTTTAAAAAGGAAAGATAAAGATTTTGATAGAATTTGTATTAAATCTGAATATTAATTTTGAGAACATTGACACGTTTTCTGTTGAAACCTCCACTTCATGAAAATAATGTATCTTTCCACTTACATAGTTCCTCTTAGATTATATATAGATTTAATATATAAATCCTGTAAATATTTGTTAGATTTATATCTACTTCACTTCATTAGTGATTTTTTAGAGGCAAATATGATTTTTTTATGTAAAGTTCGATGATTCATTAATTGCGTATAACACCCACTGCACCATGCAATATATGCCCTCCTTTCTACCCACCATCCCCCATTTCCATTCCCCCACCCCCGTCCCCTCTGAAGCCCTCAGTTTGTTTCTCATAGTCCATAGTCTGTCATGCTTCATTCCCCTTTCTGATTACCCCCCTTTCTTTACCCTTTCTTTTCCTACTGATCTTCCTAGTTCTTATGTTCCACAGATGAGAGAAATCATATGATAATTGTCTTTCTCTGGTTGATTTATTTCACTTAGCATTATCTCTTCCAGTGCCATCCATGTTGCACCAAATGTTGAGAAATTCTTTTTGATGGCTGAAAAATATACAGTTGTATATATGGACCACACCTTCTTAATCCAGTCATCTGTTGAAGGGCATCTTGGCTTCTTCCATGATTTAGATATTGTGGACAATGCTGCAATGAACATTGGGGTGCATATGGCCGTTCACTTCACTATGTCTGTATCTTTGGGGTAAATATCCAGTAGTGCAATGGCTGGGTCATAGGGTAGCTCAATTTTCAAATTTTTAAGGGACTTCCAAACTGTTTTCCAAAGTGGCTGTACCAACGTGCATTCTCACCAGCAATGTAGGAGGGATCCCCTTTCTCCACATCCTCTCCAACAATTGTTGTTTCTTGCCTTGTCAATTTTTGCCATTCTCACGGGTGTAAGGTGGTATCTTAGTGTGGTTTTGATTTGAATTTCCCTGATAGCTAATGATTTTTAAAATTTTTTCATGTATCTGTTAGTAATTTGTATGTCTTAATTGGAAAAGTGTCTGTTCATATCTTGTGCCCATTTTATGATTTGTTTATTTGTTTCTCGCGTATTGAGTTTGAGAAGTTCTTTGTAGATCTTGGATACCAGTCTTTTATCTGTAGTATCATTTGCAAATATCTTCCCCCATTCCGTGGGCTGCCTCTTAGAATTTTTGACTGCTTCCTTGGCTGGGCAGAAGCTTTTTATCTTGATGAAGTCCCACAAGTTCATTTTATCTTTTGTTTCTCTTGCCTTTGAGGACATGTCATGAAAAAGGTTGCTTTGGCCAATGACGTAGAGGTTGCTGCCTATGTTCTCCTCTAGGATTTTGATGGATTCCTGTCTCACCTCGAGGTTTTTCATCCATTTGGAGCTTATCTTTGTGTATGGCGTGAGAGAGTGGTCAAGTTTCATTCTTTTACATGTAGCTGTCCAATTTTCTCAGCACCATTTATTGAAGAGACTGTCTTTTCTCCACTGGATGTTTTTTCCTGCTTTATCAAAGATTAGTTGCCCAAAGAGCCGAGGGTTCATTTCTGGGCTCTCTATTCTGTTCCATTGGTCTATGTGTCTGTTTTTGTGCCAGTACCATGCTGCCTTAAATTTGTGTGGATTCTGTTAGCAAGGATCTTGTTGAGAATTTTGGCGTCCATATTCATTAGGGAAATCGGTCTGTAATTCTCATTTTTGAAGGGGTCTTTGCCTGATTTGGGGATCAAGGTAATATTGGCCTCATAGAATGAGTTTGGTAGCTTTCCTTATGTTTCTATTTTTTGAAATAGCTTTAGGAGAATAGGTATTATTTCTTCCTTGAATGTTTGGTAGAATTCCCTGGGAAAACCATCAGGCCCTGGCATTTTGTTTTTTGGAAGGTTTTTAATCATTGCTTCAATCTTCTCATAATTAATAGGCCTGTTTAAAAAATCAATTTCTTCCTGTTTCACTCTTGATAGTTTATAGGTTTCAAGGAAGGCCTCCATCTCTTCCAGATTGCTTAATTTATTGGCATAAAGCTGTTGATAAAAGTTTCTAATAATCCTTCCAATTTCATTGGTGTTGGTTGTGACCTCTCCCTTTTCATACTTAATTTTATTAATTTGGGTCCTTTCTCTATTCTTTTGAATAAGTCTTGCCAGTGGTTTGTCAATTTTATTTATTCCTTCAAAAAACCAGCTTCTAATTCTGTTGATCTGCTCTACTGTGCTCCTGGTTTCTAATTCATTCATCTCTGCTCTAATCTTGATCAACTGCTCTAATCTTGATCTTGATGCTTTCTCGTGCTTAGGCCTTCTCCTTTGTTGCTGTTCCAGCTTCTTGAGGTGAGAATATAAAAACTGCATTTTAGATTTTTCTATTCTTTTGAGTGAGGCTTGGATGGCTATGTATTTCCCCCTTAGGACTGCCTTTGCAGTATCCCATAGGTTTTGGACCATTGTGGTTTCATTCTCATTGGTCTCCATAAATTGTTTAAATTGATTTTTGATTTCCTGGTTTATTGAGTCATTCCTGAGCAGGATGGTTCTTAGTCTCCAAGTGTTTGAGTTTCTTCAAAATTTTTCCTTGTGGTGAGTTCCCATTTCAAAGCATTGTGGTCTGAGAATATGCAGGGAATACTTTCAGTCTTTGGTATTGGTTGAGACCTGTTTTGTGACCCAGAACATGGTCTATTCTTTAGAATGTTCCATGGGCCTTAGAATAGAATGAGTATTCTTTGGTTCTGGGGTGTGGTGTTCTATATATATCTATGAGGTCCAACTCGTCGAGTATGGCATTCAAAGCTCTTGTTTCTTTGCTGATTACTTGTGTAGGTGATCTGTCTATTGCTGATAGTGGAGTGTTGAGGTCCCCTACTATTAACGTATTTTTATCTATATGTCTCTTTATTCTGATTAAGAGTTGGCTTGTGTATCTTACTGTTCCCCTGTTGGCGGCATAGATATTTATAATTTTCATATCCACTTGTTGGATACATCCTTTAAGAATAATATAGTATCCTTCTGTATCTCTAACTATAGTCTTTAGTTTAAAATCCAATCTGTCTGATATGAGAATTGGTACCGCATCTTTCTTTTGGGGTCCATTGGCATGAAAGATGGTATTCCATCCCTTTACTTTCAGTCTGGATGTATCTTTAGGTTCAAAATGAGTCTCTTGTAGACAGCAAATCTATGGGTGATGTCTTTTTATCCAATCTGCAACCCTGTGGCATATTATGGGAGCATTAGGCCATTTACATTGAGACTGATTATTGAGAGATATGATTTTAATGATGCCATGTTGCCTGTAAAGTCTTTTTTTCTATAGATTGTGACTTTCAGTTCTGTATCACTCTTGGGGTCTTTTTACTTTTATAGAACCCCCCTTAATATCTCCTGTAGGGCTGGTTTCATGGTTACAAAATTGGTCAATGATTGGCGATTCTGGAAGGTCTTTATCTCTCCATCAATTCTGAATGATAGCCTTGCTGGATAAAGGATCCTTGGCTGCATGTTTTTCTCTGAAAGAGCTTTAAAAATGCTCCTCCAACACTTTCTGTAATTCCAGGTCTGTGTAGACAAGTCTGACGTAATTCTGATACCTTTGTCTTGGTACGTGAAAAATTTCTTTTCCCTGGCTGCTTTCAATACTGTATCCTTGGATCTATTATTTGCGAATTGCACTATGATGTGATGTGGCGTAGGTTTGTCCTGGTTGAGCTTGGGAGGGTCTTCTCTGCCTCTTGGACACGAATGCTTGTTTCCTTTGCTAGATTAGGGAAGTTTCAGCTACAATTTGTTCAAATATCTCTTCTAGACCTCTGTTTTTCTCCACCCCCTCGGGGATGCCGATGATTCTGACATTCGAATGTTTCATTGAGTCAGTAATCTTCTGTAACCTGCATTATTGGGATTGGATTTTTTGAGCCAAGTTTCTATTTTAGCTTTCTCTTCTACTAACCCATCCTCCAATTCGCTGATACGTTCTTCTGCCTCATTCACACTGGCTGACAGAGCATCTAGTTTTGACTGCATTCGATTCACAGCATTTTTAATTTCTGCCAGACTCACTCTCATTTCCGCCCTTAGAGATTCTATATTCTCATTAACATTTTCGTTAATACTTTTTTCAAGTCTACACATCATCTTGACCATTGTTTCTGAACTCCAGTTCTAATAATTTGGTTATATCCATATCCATGAGTTCTGTGGCAGAGGCCACAGACTCATTGTGTTTTCTTTGCTGGGGGGGATTTCTCCTTCTCGTCATTCTGATGAGGAGAGGTTGCGGGGTTGTCCAGAGCCCACAATATTGACCAGGACCCAGGCAGTGTGCACTTGTTTTATAGGGACCTTAGGGATGTGGGCTTCTTGATTTTTCAGCCTGCCTTCTGGGGGAGGGGCCTGCTGCACTGATACTCAGGCAACCGTGTTTGGGTAGAGTCTTCATGTCCCCTGCGAGGGGGGATGGGGATGGGTACACTGAGCCGGTATTTCCAGGCTTTTGTTCTCTAGCGGCTTTCCCTGGCAGTTTGCTGTGCCTCTTCTGAGAGTCAGAGCAGCAGTAGCTGAATCCCATCCTCTGTCTCAGAACAGAGGGATTGCAGACCACTCTCCACTGATGTTCTGACCACTTTAACTCTGTTTCTGTTGGTTCTGCTCAACCCTGCAGTGTCCCTGGATGTGCGCCCCATAGCTGGTGTCCCAGCCCTCACTTCCAGGCCCAGCACATCTCTGTCCTTTGTGTTTCTAACACCACCAGCCACCCCTGCACACTCCAGAGCTCTGTTTCAGTGTGGTTCATGTGCACTCCTGAGCTCCGGAGCTCCAGTTTTCAGACTGGTCGCATGCGTTCCCAGGCTCACAGTCTCAGTCTGCTCTCTCATGGGTGCCGGTCCTCGAGTCTGCCCGCTTCCCAGTGCAGGTGGCTACCGCTTCCCAGCACCGGAACACGGCGGCTCCCTCCCCCTTCCATGTGCTGCTTCACGGATCCCTGCTTCGTACCTCAATACTCACCGCTGGAGATGTTCATTTGTAGAGATCCAGATGTATCTTCCTGTGTCTCAGGCTGATTCCGTGGATGTTCAGGATGCTCTGGCACCTATCCAGCTCGACTCAGGGGACCAGCTGAAAAAGGGGACCCCTACTCCTCCGCCATCTTAACTCCACCATTTTATTAGTGATTTTAAATGTTACTGTATTTTTAAATTTCATTTCCATACATTCATTGCTAGTGAACAGAAATTCAGTTTTTTTTTAATAAATTACATATCTTGTGACCTTCTTAAACTCATTTATGAGGTTTCCTTTCCTTTCTTTTCTTTTCTTTCTTTCTTTCTTTCATTTTTTTTTTTTTAGATTCCTGAAGATATCCTACATAGACTATTATGTCATATACAGAGAAGGACAGTTTTATATCCTCTATTATGATCTCTGTGTTTTATCCCCTTGTCTTCTTTATTTTGCTGTCTGTGACTTCTAATACTTGGATGAATAGTAGTGGTGAATGCAGAAATCCTTACCTTCTTTCCAGTCTTATGGAAAACCATTCAGTCTTTTGCCACTTAGAATGATGTTAGCTGAAGGTCTTTTGTAGTTGTGCTTTATCAAGTTGAGGATGTTTCCCTCAATTCCTATTTTTCTGTGGTTTATTTTTTATCAGAATAGGTGTTGAGGAAAATGTCTAGGGAGTTTGGGGAGATGGCAGAGTAGGAAAACCCTGATCTCACCTCATTCCACATTTACAACCTGATATCCTTCACATCCAACTCAATACTGGGAAGTGATCCAAAGACTGGTTGAACAAAATCCACAAGTAAATATAGAGAAGAGGTTGCATCTGATAGGTTAAAAAGGTCAGAAAGGTGAAGGGAGGCTGTCTGCAGGAGGGAAGGAGCTGTGTATGTGAATAGGGCAGAGAAGCAGACTTGCACACCAGGGAGCTCACATAGGGAAGACTAATCCCCATAACATTTGCCTTTAAAAACCAAAAAGATGGAAAAATATTCCATGTTCATGGATCGGAAAAATTAACATAGTTAAAATGTCCATGCTACCCAGAGCAATCTACACTTTCAATGCTATCCCGATCAAAATACCGATGACATTTTTCAAAGAACTGGAACAAATAGTCCTTAAATTGGTATGGAACCAAAAAAGGCCCCGAATCTCCAAGGAACTGTTGAAAAGGAAAAACAAAACTGGGGGCATCACAATGCCAGATTTCGAACTGTACTACAAAGCTGTCATCACAGAGACAGCATGGTATTGGCACAAAAACAGACACATAGACCAATGGAACAGAATAGAGAGCCCAGAAATGGACCCTCAGCTCTTTGGGCAACTAATGTTTGATAAAGCAGGAAAAAACATGCAGTGGAAAAAAGACAGTCCCTTCAATAAATGGTGCTGGGAAAATTGGATAGCTACATGTAAAAGAATGAAACTTGACAACTCTCTCACGCCATACACAAAGATAAGCTCCAAATGGATGAAAAACCTTGAGGTGAGACAGGAATCCATCAAAATCCTAGAGGAGAACATAGGCAGCAACCTCTACGACATCGGCCAAAGCAACCTTTTTCATGACACATCTCCAAAGGCAAGAGAAACAAAAGAAAAAATGAACTTGTGGGACTTCATCAAGATTAAAAGCTTCTCCACAGCCAAGGAAACAGTCCAAAAACTAGGAGGCAGCCCAAAAAATGGGAGAATATATTTGCAAATGATGCTACAGATAAAAGACTGGTATCCAAGATCTACAAAGAACTTCTCAAACTCAATACGCAAGAAACAAATAAACAAATCATAAAATGGGCACAAGATATGAACAGACACTTTTCCAATGATGATATACAAATGGCTAACAGACACATGAAAAAATGTTCAAAATCATTAGCCATGAGGGAAATTCAAATCAAAACCACACTAAGATACCACCTTACGCCAGTTAGAATGGCAAAAATTGACAAGGCAAGAAACAACAATTGTTGGAGAGGATGTGGAGAAAGGGGATCCCTCCTACACTGTTGGTGTGAATGCAAGTTGGTACAGCCACTCTGGAAAACAGTGTGGAGGTCCCTTAAAAAGTTAAAAATTGAGCTACCCTATGACCCAGCCATTGCACTACTGGATATTTACCCCAAAGATACAGACGTAGTGAAGAGAAGGGCCATATGCACCCCAATGTTCATAGCAGCATTGTCCACAATAGCTAAATTGCAGAAGGAACCAAGATGCCCTTCAACAGATGACTGGATTAGGAAGTTGTGGTCCATATACAATGGAATATTACTCAGCTATCAGAAAGAACGAGTTTTCAACATTTGCTGCAACATGGACGGCACTGGAGGAGATAATGCTAAGTGAAATAAGTCAACCAGAGAAAGACAATTATCATATGATTTCTCTCATCTATGGAACATAAGAACTAGGAAGATCGGTAGGGGAAGAAAGGGATAAAGAAAGGGGGGTAACCAGAAGGGGGAATGAAGCATGACAGACTATGGACTCTGAGAAACAAACTGAGGGCTTCAGAGGGGAGAGGGGTGGGGGAATGGGATAGACTGGTGATGGGTAGTAAGGAGTGCACGTATTGCATGGTGTAGTGGGTGTTATATGCAACTAATGAATCATCGAACTTTACATCAGAAACCAGGGATGTACTGTATGGTGACTAACATAATATAATAAAAAAATATTAAAATAAAAAAAAAAACAAAGGGGCTGAATTCTATGAGTTTTTAAAACAGTAGGACTTGGAGTCTGGAGCTTTAAAAGCCAGATGACTCAGCAGTGGGCAAGGCAGGAGGGTGATAGTTGGGTGTCCGCCCTTAAAGAGAGAACAGGCTGTGTGGAAATGCAATATAAAAATGGAAGTTTAGGAGTGCCTGGGTAGCGTAGTCGTTAAGCGTCTGCCTTCGGCTCAAGGCATGATCCCGGCGTTCTGGGATCGAGCCCTACATCAGGCTCCTCCACTGGGAGCCTACTTCTTCCTCTCCCGCGCCCCCTGATTGTGTTCCCTTTCTTGCTGGCTGTCTCTCTGTCATATAAATAAATAAGATCTTAAAAAAAAAATGGAAGTTTACACAACACCAGGGGCAAATGGGAGACACATCTGCTTATACTAATTTCAGACAATGTTGGGGGACTTCTCCAAAAATGAAGGAGCTTGCGGGTTGTATTTTCTTCCCCCATCCCTGGCGTAAACACAGAACCACCTATGGGAGGTGAGACTGCACAGACACTGGTGGCTTTGGCCTAGGACTCAGGGCAAATTGTGTTAAAGCTGCATGCATGCCCTGACAAGTCACCAGGTAAAAAGTTGCTACCACACATTCCTCCCAGGCATCCTCAAGCACCATACCCTGCTTTGGGCCCTTGTCACCCTGGTGTGTAACACCCAGTCACCACAGCACTTTAGGGGATCCAGCATAACACTAGGGAACCAATGTAAGTTTTACTAACACCACCATCTGGCTCCCATTTTCCCATGTGGGCATGGTCCCTCAGAACTGACCTGCCTGGGTTCCACTAAAACCTCAGAGAGCAAGCACAGCCCACAACAGGCAGAGAGTCAGTGCAGATGACTGCACTGAAAGGAAGAGTGACATAGATATACCAGCATGGCATAAGCAACACACAGAGGATACTCTACTGAAGTTCCATGTTCTGGTGAACAGGGGCCCTGCAGTGCAAGGCGCTCTAGGACCTCTTCTTCATAAACAAACTACTTCAAGAGAAAAAACACACCTGACTTTCTTAGAACACAGAAACAGACACAGAGAGGTAGAAAAATTAGGAGACAGAGAAATGTATCCCAAATGGAAGAAGAGGACAAGGCCATAGCCAGAGATCCAAGCAAAACAGATATAAATAACATTCCTGACAGAGATTTTAAAGCAATGATCATAAGGATACTCACTGGGCTTGAGAAAAGAGTGAAAACATGAGTGAGAGCATTAACACAGGGATAAGGAATAAGATAGTAAGGGCTCAATAAATGAAATGAGAAACATGCTGGATGAAATGAATAGCAGGATGGAAGAAGCAGAGGAGTGAATTAGTGACTTAGAAGACAGAGTGATGGAAAATAGTCAAGCAGAACAAAAGAGAGAGAAAATAATTATACAAAAAGAGAATAGATTTGGGAAAGTCAGTGACTCCATAAAACATAAGAACATTCATATTATAGGAGTCCCAGAAATAGAAGAGAGAAAATAGGGCAGAAAATTTATTTGAAGGAATAATAGCTGAAAACTTTCCTAATGTGGGGAAGGAAATGGATTTTCAGATCCAGGAGGCACAGAGAACTTCCTGCAAAATCAACAAAAACAGACCCAGACCAAGACATATTGTAATTAAATTTATAAAATATATTGATAAAGAAAAAAAATTAAAAGCAGCAAGACAAAGAACTCAGTAACATACAAAGGAACACATATTAGGCTAGCAGATTTTTTCAATGGAAACTTTACAAACCAGAAGAAAGTAGCATGTTATATTCCAAGTGTGGAAAAGGAAACATCTGCAGCCAAGAATCCTCTATGCAGCAAGGCTATCACTCAGAATAGGAGAGATAAAGAGTTTCCCAAACAAAAACTAAAGGAGTTTGTGACTACTAAATCAGCCCTGCAAGGAATAGTAAGGGGACTCTGAGTGGAAAGAGAGACCAAAAGTGACAGAATAAAGGTAAGAAACATAAAAGCAGTAAAAATGAATATTTCTGTAAAAAATAAGTTTAGGAAATCACAAAAAAGGATACAAAGTATAATAACATACACCTAAAACTTGGGGAGGAAAGGAGAAAATAATGGGTTTAAACTTAAACAACCATCAATGTAATATAGACTGTTATATACAGAAGAGGTTATACACAAACCTAATGGCAAACATATATCAAAAACCACTAATAAACATGCAAAGTATAAAGAAAAGTAATCCAAATATATAACTAAAGAAAATCAGCAAATCATGGGAGAATGGCAAGAAAGAATCAGAGAATATCTTCAGAAACAGACACAAAACAAGTTATAAAATGGCAATGAGTACATATCTACCAATAATTAGTTTGAATGTAAATGGACTGAAAGCCCCAATCAAAATATACTGGGTGACTGAATGTATAAAAAGCAATACCCATCTATATGTTGCCAACAAAAGACTTATTTCAGACCCCAAGACACCTACAGATTGAAAGTGAGGGATGGAGAAACATCTATTATGCAAATGGATCAAAAGAAAGGCAGAGTAGCAATATTTATACCAGACAAAATGACTTTAAAACAAATACTGTAAGAAGAGGTCAAGAAAGACACTATATAATAATAAAAGGGTCAATCCAAAAAGAAGATAAAAGAATTTTAAATATTTATGCACCAAACATAGGAGCACCCAAATATATAAAATAGTTAATAACAAATTTAAAGAAACTGATAATAATACAATAATAGTAAGGGACTTTAACACCACACTTACATCAATGGACAGGTCATCTAAACAGAACATCAAAAGAAAACAATGGCTTTGTAACAGATGGATTTAACAGATACATTCAGAACATTCCATCCTAAAAGAGTAGAGAACATAATTTTTTCCCCAAGTGTACGTGGACACTCTCCAGAATAGATCATGTATCAGCCCACAAACACACACAAAAGCCCTCAACAATTTCAAGACTGAAATCATACCATTCATCTTTCCTGACCACATTGCTATGAAACTATAAATCAACCACGAGAAAAAAAAATCTGTAAAGACCACAGATATATGGAGGCTAAATAGCATGCTACTAAACAATGAGTGGGTGAACAAGTAAATAAAAAAATAAATTAAAAACGTACACGGAGACAAATTAAAATGAAAGCACAACAGTTATATACAGAAGAGGTTATAACCTTTGGGATGCAGCAAAAGCAGTTCTAAGTGGGAAGCTTATACCAATACAGGCCTACTTCAAGAAGCAAGAAAAATCTCAAACAACGTAACCATATACCTGAAGGAGCTAGAAAAAGAGCAACAAACCAGCAGAAGAAAGGAAACCATAAAGATTGAGTTGAAATAAATGATATAGAAACTAAAAACAAAACAAAACAAAAAAACAAAAAACAAAACAAAACAACAAAACAACTCTTCCCCCAACCACATACACACACACAATAGAAGAGATCAATGAAACCAGGAACTGTTCTTTTGAAAAAAATCAATAAAATTGATAGACCTCTGGTCAGACTTATCAAGAAAGGAAAAAAAAGAGAAAGGATTCAAATAAATAAAATCACAAATAAAAGGGGAGAAATAACAACCAGCGCCACAGAAATAAAAACCATCATAAGAGAATATTATGAAAAACTATATGTCAACAAATTGGACAACCTAGGAATAATGGATAAATTCCTAGAAACATATAAATTACCAAACTGAAACAGGAAGAAATAGGAAATTTGAACAGACTGATAATCAGCAAACAAATTGAATCAGTAATAATAGTAATAGTAATAATAATAATACTCCCAATAACAACAGTCCAGGACTAGATGGCTTCACAGGTGAGTTCTACTAAACTATTAAAGAGTTAATACCTATTCTACTCAAACTATTCCAAAAAATATAAAAGGAAGGAAAACTTCTAAATTCATTCTAAAGCCAGCATTACCCTGATACCAAAATTAGATAAAGACACCACTAAAAAAGAGAACTACAGGCCATTATCCCTGATGAACATAGATACAAAAATCCTCAAAAAATATCAGTCACCCAAATTCAATAATACTCAAAAAAATCATTCACCAGGATCAAGTGGAATTTATTTCTTGGTTGCAAGGGTGATCCAAAATTCCTAAATCAATCTGCATGATACATCACATCAACAAAAGAAAGATAGGTACCATATGATCATTTCAATAGACATAGAAAAAACATTTGAAAAGGCACAACATCCATTCATGACAAAAGCTCTTAACAAAATAGGTTTAAAAAGAACATGAATATGAATTCCCAACAGAATAAAGGCCATATATGAAAAACCCACAGCTAATATCATCTAAATGGAGAAAACCTGAGAGCTTTCCCTGTAAGGTCAGTAACAAGACAGGTACGTCCACTCTTATCAGTTTTATTCAAGATAGTATGGAGGTCCTAGCTTCAGCAATCAGAGAACAAAAAGAAATAAAAGGAATCCAAATTGGAAAGGAAGAAGCCAAACTTTTACTCTTTGCAGATAAACAAATTTAGTAAAGTCACAGGATTAAAAAAAAAAATCAAGGTACAGAAATCTATTGCATTTCTAGACACCAAAAACGAAGCAACAGAAAGATAAATTAAGAAAACAATCCCATTTACTATTACATCAAAAATAATAAGAGTCATAGCAATACCTAATCAAAGAGGTGAAGCACCTTTACTCTGAAAACTAAAAAAACTTAAGAAATTTAAGTTGACACAAAGAAATAGAAAGATATTCCATCCTCGTGGGTTGGAAGAAAAAATATTGTTAAAATGTTTATATTCCCCAAAGCAATCGACACATTTAATGCAATCCCTATCAAAATACCAACAATATTTTTCATGTAGCTAAAACAAACCATCCTAAAATTTTTGTGGAATCAGATAAGACCCTGAATAACCAAAGTAACATTGAATAAAAACAAAGCAGAGCTGGAGGCATCAGAATTCTGGACTTTAATTTATATTACAAAGTATAATAATCAAAACAGTATAGGATTGGCACAAAAATAGACAGACGAATAGGACAGAATAGAAAACCCAGAAATGAACCCATAACTATATGGTCAAATAAGAATATCCACTGGGAAGAGAAGAGTCCCTTTAACAAATTGTGTTGGGAAAACTGGACAGCTACCTGCAAAAGAATGAAACTGGACCACATTCTTATACCTTACACTAAACAGATGAATGGATAAAGAAGATACACACACACACACACACACACACACACACACAATGGACGATTACTCGTTCATCAAAAAATAATGAAATCTTGCCATTTGTAATAACATGGATGGAACTACAGGGTATTAGGGTAAGTGAAATAAGTCAGTTAGAGAAAGACAAATACCATATGATTTCACTCATGTGGAATTTAAGAAACAAAACAGATGAACATAGGGGAAGTGAAGGAAAAGTAAAATAAGATGAAAACAGGGAGGCAAACCATGAGACTCTTAACTATAGGAAACAAACCAAGGGTTGCTGGAGGGGAGGTGGGTGGGGAGATGGGATAATTAGGTGATGGGCATTAAGGACGGCACTTGATGAAATGAGCACTGGGTATTATATGCAACTGATGAATCACTAAATTCTACCCCTGAAAAGAAAAATATAGTATATGTTAACTAAACTAAATTTAAATAAAAATTATAATAAAAAATTAAAAAATCAAAATATATTAGACATTGTGAGATCTGAAATGTCTAAATGTGAGACATGAAATGTTAAAAATTCTGGAAGAGAACACAGGCACTAATCTCTTTGACTTTGGCCATAGCAATTTTTTTCTTTACTTTTATTTATTTATTTGAGAGGAGAGAGAGAGAGCAAGAGTGAGAAAGCATGAGAAGGGGAGGGGCAGAGGTAGTGGGAGGAGACTCCCCACTGAACAGGGAGCCCAACACAGGGCTTGATCCCAGGACCTGACATCATGAACTGAGCTGAAGGCAGATGCTTACCTGATAGAGCCACCAAGGCGCCCTGCTACTTCTTTCTAGTTATGTCTCCTAAGGCAAGGGAAACAAAAGCGAAAGTGAATTATTGGGACGTCATCAAAATAAAATCTTCAGCAGAGTGAGGGAAACAATTGACAAAACTAAAAGGCAACTTATGGAATGGGAGAAGATATTTGCAAATGACATATCTGGTGAAGTGTTAGTATCTAAAATATAAAAAGAACTTATAAAATGCAACACCCAGGGAATGAATAATCCAATTAAAATGGGCAAAGACATGAATAAACATTTCTCCAAAGAAGACAAGTAGATGACCAACAGACACATGAAAGCATACTCAACAGCAATTATCGTTAGGGAAATGCAAATCAAAACCACAATGAAATATCACCTCATATCTGTCAGAACAGCTAAAATCAAGAACACAGGAAACAACAGGTGTTGGTGAGGATATGGAGAAAAGGGAACCCTCTTGCACTCTTGGTGGGAATACAAACTGGTGCAGCCACTCTGCAAAAGTATGGCGTTTCCTCAAAAAGTTAAAGCTAGAGCTATGCTATGGCCCAGCATTGCATTACTATGTATTTACCCAAAGAATACAGAAAGACTAATTTGAGGGGATACATTCACCCCAATGTTTATAGCATCATTACCTACAATAGCCAAATTATGGAAAGAGACCAAATGTCCACAGATTGATGAATGGATAAAGGATATATATATAATGGAATATTACTCAGCCTTAAGAAGAATGAAAGCTTGCTGCTTGAAAAAACATAGATGGAGCTAGAGAGTATAATGCTAAGTGAAATAAGTCAGTCAGAGAAAGACAAATACCATATGATCTTACTCATGTGGAATTTAAGACAAAATGAAAAGAGAAAAAGAGAGAGAGAGAGACTGGCAATTCACAGAAGACTCTTAACTATAGAAAACAAACTGATGGTTACCAGAGGGGAGGCGGGTGGGGGGATGGGTTAAATATGTGATGGGGATTAAGGAGTGCTGCTGTGGTGATGAGCACAAGGTGATGTATGGAATTGTTGACTCACTATATTGTACACCGGAATCTAGTATCACATTGTAGATTAACTGGAATGTAAATAAAAACCAAAACAAGAAAACAACCACGGAACCAGCCTGAGACGCAGGAAGACGCATCTGGATCTCTACAAATGAACATCTCCAGCGCTGAGTATTGAGGTACGAAGCGGGGAGCCATGAAACCGTGCACAGATATCGGAAGATAAACGGAAGGGGGAGGGAGCCGCCGCATTCTGGCGCCGGGAAGCGGCAGCCACTTGCACGGGGGAGCGGGCGGGCTCGAGGTCGGCACCCGCAAAACAGCAGACTGTGACCGTGAGCCAGGTGCGCGCGCCACCAGGCATCTCGCGGAACTCTGGAATCCCGGTGCGCTCACTGGATCCAGACTGAGACCGGGAGATCCGGGAACGCGCTCGGGGCGGCTGGCGGCTGGCGGCATTAGAAACACAAAGGACAGAGACGCGCCGGCCCTAGAAGTGACGGCTGGGACGCCGGGTGTGGGGCGCACATCCCGGATGCTGCAGGGTTGAGCAGCACCAACAGAAACAGAGTTAAAGTGGCCAGAACATTAGTAGAGAACGGGCCGCAATCCCTCTGTTCTGTGACAGAGGCTGAAATTTGGCCGCTGCTGCTCTGACTCTCAGAAGAGGCACAGCAAACCACCAGGGAAAGCCGCCAGAGAACAAAAGCCTGGAAATACCGGCTCAGGGAGTGCCCATCCCCATCCCCCCTTGCAGGGGACGCCGAGACTCTACCCAAACATGGCTGCCTGAGTATCGGCGCGGCAGGCCCCTCCCCCAGAAGGCAGGCTGAAAAATCAAGAAGCCCACAACCCGAGGCGCCAGGGTGGCGCAGTCATTGAGCGCCTGCCTTCGGCTTAGGGCGTGATCCCGGCGTTCCGGAAAGGAGTCCCTCATCGGGCTCCTCCGCTGGGAGCCTGCTTCTTCCTCTCCCACTCCCCTGCTTCTGTTCCCTCTCTTGCTGGTTGGCTGCCACATAAATAAATAAATAAAATCTTTAAAGAAGAAGCCCACATCCCTAAGATCCCTATAAAACAAGGGGCACGGCCTGGGACCCAGTCAATAATTTGGGCTCTGGAAACCCCGCAAGCTCTCTTCATCAGAATGACAAGAAGGAGAAGCCCCCCCCAGCAAAGAAAAGACAGTGAGTCTGTGGCCTCTGCCACAGAAATAATGGATATGGATGTAACCAAATTATCAGAAATGGAATTCAGAGTAACGATGGTCAAAATGATGAGTAGAATTGAAAAAACTATTAACGAAAAGGTTACTGAGAATATAGAATCCTTAAGGACAGAAATGAGAGCGAATCTGACAGAAATTAAAAATTCTATGAGCCAAATGCAGGCAAAACTAGAGGCTCTGACGGCCAGGGTCGCAGAAGCAGAGGAACGGGTTAGTGAATTGGAGGATGGGTTAATAGAGGAAAAAA
Source organism: Ursus arctos (assembly GCF_023065955.2). Taxonomy (NCBI): domain Eukaryota; kingdom Metazoa; phylum Chordata; class Mammalia; order Carnivora; family Ursidae; genus Ursus; species Ursus arctos. The sequence goes on from NC_079874.1 coordinate 567,145, forward strand.
TGAAAATAGAAGATGGTCTTAAAAAAATCCACGCCCACGAATGTAGGTTACGGGAGATTACTGACTCAATGAAACGATCCAATGTTAGAATCATCGGCATCCCCGAGGGGGTGGAGAAAAACAGAGGTCTAGAAGAGATATTTGAACAAATTGTAGCTGAAAACTTCCCTAATCTAGCAAGGGAAACAAACATTCGTGTCCAAGAGGCAGAGAGGACTCCTCCCAAGCTCAACCATGACAAACCTACGCCACGTCACGTCATAGTGCAATTCGCAAATATTAGATGCAAGGATACAGTATTGAAAGCGGCCAGGGCAAAGAAATTTCTCACGTACCAAGGCAAAAGCATCAGAATTACGTCAGACCTGTCTACACAGACCTGGAATGAGAGAAAGGGTTGGGGGAGCATATTTAAAGCTCTTTCAGAGAAAAACATGCAGCCAAGGATCCTTTATCCAGCAAGGCTGTCATTCAGAATTGATGGAGAAATAAAGACATTTCAGAATCGCCAGTCACTAACCAATTTCGTAACCACGAAACCAGCCCTACAGGAGATATTACGGGGGGTTCTATAAAAGTAAAAAGGCCCCAAGAGTGATACAGAACAGAAAGTCACAGCCAATACAAACAAAAACTTTACTGGCAACATGGCAACATTAAAATCATATCTCTCAGTACTCAGTCTTAATGTAAATGGTTTGAACCATCCCATAAAATGCCACAGGGTTGCAGATTGGATAAAAAGAAATGACCCATCCATTTGCTGTCTACAAGAGACTCATTTCAAACCCAAAGATGCATTCAGACTGAGAGTAAGGGGTTGGAGTACCATCTTTCACGCAAATGGACCTCAAAAGAAAGCTGGGGTAGCAATTCTCATATCAGATAAATTGGATTTTAAACTACAGACTATAGTTAGAGATGCAGAAGGGCACTATATTATTCTTAAGGGAAATATTCAACAAGTGGATATGACAATTATAAATATATATGCCCCCAACAGGGGAGCAGCAAGATACACAAGCCAACTCTTAACCAGAATAAAGAGACACATAGATAAAAATACATTAATAGTAGGGGACCTCAACACTCCACTATCAGAAATAGACAGAACACCCTGGCAAAAACTAAGCAAAGAATCAAAGGCTTTGAATGCCATACTCGACAAGTTGGACCTCATAGATATATATAGAACACTACACCCCAGAACCAAAGAATACTCATTCTATTCTAATGCCCATGGAACATTCTCAAGAATAGACCATGTTCTGGGACACAAAACAGGTCTCAACCGATACCAAAAGATTGAAATTATCCCCTGCATATTCTCAGACCACAACGCTCTGAAATTGGAACTCAACCACAAGGAAAAATTTGGAAGAAACTCAAACACTTGGAGACTAAGAACCATCCTGCTCAGGAATGACTCGATAAACCAGGAAATCAAAAATCAAATTAAACAATTTATGGAGACCAATGAGAATGAAAATTAAACAGTCCAAAACCTATGGGATACTGCAAAGGCAGTCCTAAGGGGGAAATACATAGCCATCCAAGCCTCACTCAAAAGAATAGAAAAATCTAAAATGCAGTTTTTATATTCTCACCTCAAGAAGCTGGAACAGCAACAGAGGGACAGGCCTAATCCACGCACAAGGAAGCAGTTGACCAAAATTAGAGCTGAAATCAATCAAGCAGAAACCAGAAGTACAGTAGAGCAGATCAACAGGACTAGAAGCTGGTTCTTTGAGAGAATCAATAAAATTGACAGACCACTGGCAACACTTATCCAAAAGAAAAGAGAAAGGACCCAGATTATTAAAATTATGAATGAAAAAGGAGAGGTCACGACGAGCACCATTGAAATTGGAAGGATTATTAGAAATTTTTATCAACCGCTATATGCCAATAAACTAAGCAATCTGGAAAAGATGGAATCCTTCCTGGAAACCTATAAACTACCAAGATTGAAACAGGAAGAAATTGATTCCTTAAACAGGCCAATTAATTATGAAGAAATTGAGTCAGTGATAAACAACCTTCCAAATAACAAAACTCCAAGCCCGGACGGTTTTCCTGGGGAATTCTACCAAACATTCAAAGAAGAAATAATACCTATTCTCCTAAAGCTATTTCAAAAAATAGAAACAGAAGGAAAGCTACCAAACTCATTCTATGAGGCCAATATTACCTTGATCCCCAAACCAGGCAAAGACCCCATCAAAAAGGAGAATTACAGACCGATTTCCCTAATGAATATGGACGCCAAAATCCTCAACAAGATACTTGCTAATAGAATCCAACAATACATTAAAAGGATTATCCATCACGATCAAGTGGGATTCATACCTGGGATGCAAGCGTGGTTCAATATTCGCAAATCAATCAGCGTGATACATCATATCAACAAGAAAAGACTCAGGAACCATATGATCCTCTCAATCAATGCCGAAAAAGCATTTGACAAAATACAGCATCCTTTCCTGATTAAAACCCTTCAGAGTGTAGGAATAGAAGGTACATTTCTCAATCTCATAAAAGCCATCTATGAAAAGCCTACTGCAAATATTATTCTCAATGGGGAAAAGCTGGAAGCCTTTCCCTTAAGATCAGGAACACGACAAGGATGCCCACTCTCGCCACTATTATTCAACATAGTACTAGAAGTCCTTGCAACAGCAATCAGACGACAAAAAGGGATCAAAGGTATTCAAATTGGCAAAGAAGAAGTCAAAATGTCTCTCTTCGCAGATGACATGATACTCTATATGGAAAACCCAAAAGAAGCCACTCCCAAATTATTAGAAGTTATAGAGCAATTCAGTAACGTGGCAGGATACAAAATAAATGCTCAGAAATCAGTTGCATTTCTATACACGAATAACGAGACCGAAGAAAGAGATATTAGGGAATCCATCCCATTTACAATAGCACCAAAAACCATACGTTACCTTGGAATTAACTTAACCAGAGACGTAAAGGACCTATATTCTAGAAACTATAAATCACTCTTGAAAGACATTGAGGAAGACATAAAAAGATGGAAAGATATTCCATGCTCATGGATCGGAAGAATTAACATAGTTAAAATGTCCATGCTACCCAGAGCAATCTACACTTTCAATGCTATCCCGATCAAAATACCAAGGACATTTTTCAAAGAACTGAAACAAACAGTCCTTAAATTTGTATGGAAACAGAAAAGGCCCCGAATCTCCAAGGAACTGTTGAAAAGGAAAAACAAAGCTGGGGGCATCACAATGCCGGTTTTCGAGCTGTACTACAAAGCTGTGATCACAAAGACAGCATGGTACTGGCACAAAAACAGACACATAGACCAATGGAACAGAATAGAGAGCCCAGAAATGGACCCTCGGCTCTTTGGGCAACTAATCTTTGATAAAGCAGGAAAAAACATCCGGTGGGAAAAAGACAGTCTCTTCAATAAATGGTGCTGGGGAAATTGGACAGCTACATGCAAGAGAATGAAACTTGACCACTATCTCACACCATACACAAAAATAAACTCCAAATGGATGAAAGACCTCGATGTGAGACAGGAATCCATCAAAATTCTAGAGGAGAACATAGGCAACAACCTCTACGACATCGGCCAAAGCAACCTTTTTCATGACACATCCCCAAAGGCAAGAGAAACAAAAGATAAAATGAATTTATGGGACTTCATCAAGATTAAAAGTTTCTGCACAGCCAAGGAAACAGGCAGAAAAACTAAGAGGCAGCCCACGGAATGGGAGAATATATTTGGAAATGACACTACAGATAAAGGACTGGTATCCAAGATCTACAAAGAACTTCTCAAACTCAATACACGAGAAACAAATAAACAAATCAAAAAATGGGCAGAAGATATGAACAGACACTTTTCCAATGAAGACATACAAATGGCTAACAGACACATGAAAAAATGTTCAAAATCATTAGCCATCAAGGAAATTCAAATCAAAACCACACTGAGATACCACCTTATGCCAGTTAGAATGGCAAAAATAGATAAGGCAAGAAACAACAATTGTTGGAGAGGATGTGGAGAAAGGGGATCCCTCCTACATTGTTGGTGGGAATGCAAGTTGGTACAGCCACTCTGGAAAACAGTGTGGAGGTCCCTTAAAAAGTTAAAAATTGAGCTACCCTATGATCCAGCCATTGCACTACTGGGTATTTACCCCAAAGATACAGAAGTAGTGAAGAGAAGGGCCATATGCGCCCCAATGTTCATAGCAGCAATGTCCACAATAGCTAAATCGTGGAAGGAGCCGAGATGCCCTTCAACAGATGACTGGATTAAGAAGTTGTGGTCCATATATACGATGGAATATTACTCAGCTATCAGAAAGAACGAGTTCTCAACATTTGCTACAACATGGACAGCACTGGAGGAGATAATGCTAAGTGAAATAAGTCAAGCAGAGAAAGACAACTATCATATGATTTCTCTCATCTATGGAACATAAGAACTAGGAAGATCGGTAGTGGAAGAAAGGGATAAAGAAAGGGGGGTAATCAGAAGGGGGAATGAAACATGAGAGACTATGGACTATGAGAAACAAACTGAGGACTTCAGAGGGGAGGGGGGTGGGGGAATGGGATAGACCGGTGATGGGTAGTAAAGAGGGCACGTATTGCATGGTGCACTGGGTGTTATACAGAACTAATGAATCATTGAGCCTTACATTGGAAACCGGGGATGTACTGTATGGTGACTAACATAATATAATAAAAAATCATTAAAAAAAAAAAAACCAAAACAAAACAAAACACAACAAAAAAACACACAAACCAAAAACAACTTATATTAAAAATAAAAAAAATAAAAAAATAACTAAATTATAAATTCAACTTTCTTAAAGTGATAGGACTATTCACATTATCCGTTATCTCTTTCATAGTATGTATGTTCTGGTAATTTGTGCTTTTTGACAAATTGACTTATTTTCCTACATTTTTATATAGGTGTGAAGAATTTTTTATAGTATTTTCTCATTATCCTCTTAATGGCTGCAGTGTTTGTTACAATACCCCCTGTGTCATTCCTGATACTGGTAATTTGGTAATATGTGTGTTCTCTGTCCCTCTTGCCCCATCTTTCTCCCTCTCTCCCCACCCTCTCACACACATACAGACACACTCTGGTTAGAGATTTTTCAATTTTATTCATTTTCCAAACATATCAACTTTTTGTATAATTGATTAATTTTGTTTTTATGTTTTTGAATTTCTTGATTTTCTCTTTATTCTTGAAGGGGATTTCAGAAATTCAAAATAATTCTGGATTGACCATTTTCTCTTTCAGCACTTGAAAAAAAAAATATGTGCCACCTTCTTCTGGCCTCCATGGTTTTCTGATGAGAAACCTAGTGCTCTTCAATTTTTTCTCTCTTGCTGCTTAAATGCTTGTGTGTGTGTGTGTGTGTGTGTGTGTGTGTGAATATGTTTAGTTTTCAGACATTTGATTAGATGTTTCTTCACATGGACTTCTTTGGTTTTATACTGTTTTCATTTTATTTATCTTTTTGAGTAAGTAGACTAAAATTTTCAACAAATTTGGAAATTTTGCAACTATTATTTCTTTGTATTTTTTTTTTTTTTTTTTTAGCTCCACACTTTCTTTCCCCTCACCTTCCTCCTTCTGTGGAACTAATGGTACAAAATTAGATCTTTCGTTATAATCT